>NC_136351.1:139416-267495 GCF_964198595.1 Lampetra fluviatilis
TCATACTTATGTTTACTGAATACATCAGAGAATTCAATGAGCAACTCGCGCAGCGCACCCAACTGCGCCGCCGACAAATCGTCCGAGGCGGCACATAACGAATGGACCCACTCAAGGTCTTCCCTTGGCTCAACGTTCCGCGCGGGGCTCGAGCCCACCTGCGCAACCAACCCATCATCCCCAGGGACCTGCGCCGCGTGAGCCAGCACGGTGCCCTGCGGAATGACAGCTGGTCGCGACCCCGCGTTCAAAACCATCACAAACGGATCCCTGTCAGCCCGCACCAAAGTGTGAGCCACCAATAAATCAAGACCCCCGACAGCCTTGTTAGAAGGACCCAAAAGCATACTCTGTCCCGAAGCCTCCCTCACCCATGGTTTCCGCAACCGGAGGGGAATCAACATCTGTGAACCCGGGGGCACTTGCACTGTCTGCGTCGCCACCGCTTGTATCGTAGCGCACGCCGTCCGAATGTCAGTAGGGCCCGTCAAAAATGAAATCCGGCGACCCGATGGCAGTTCAATGCATCGTTGATCGATAAGAATTTTAATGGGCATTTTAGCCAAAAAGTCAGTGCCCAAAAGACACGGAACTGCCAAAGAAGAC
This sequence comes from Lampetra fluviatilis, assembly GCF_964198595.1. Classification (NCBI taxonomy): domain Eukaryota; kingdom Metazoa; phylum Chordata; class Hyperoartia; order Petromyzontiformes; family Petromyzontidae; genus Lampetra; species Lampetra fluviatilis. Next base: position 140,023 of record NC_136351.1, read on the forward strand.
GAAACGAAAACGGGTCCCGACAATTTGATATCTCCAATGCAAATGGACGCCCTAACCTGACCGATAATGCCCAACGATCCCCCATTAGCGGCGTAAAATGGCACATCCACTGGAAGCAGCGGACGACATTGGACCGGAAGAATATTATAAATGAGGTCCGATATAATAGTTGCCGATGCCCCCGTGTCCACTAACACCCTAATCTCAACCCCATCAATAGATCCCGTAACAACGGACGAACCCGCCGAAGCAGCCACAATTCTATGCCCCAATTCCGCCCATTCAATGTCTCCCTGGTCCCGGCCGAACCCCCCTCGCCGAACCGAATCCCCGAACCTTAACCGGCCCTCCTCCGCCGCAACGCGGCGTCCCATGTGTGCCGAATAAACAGGCCGAGCGTGTGAGGTGCCGCGACTTGCCGGGGATTGTAGAGATGACTTGGGCTCTCGGTCGTCGTCCAGCCGAGCTCCCATGGCGCGCTGCCGCGGAGCGCGGCACCCGGATGCCACGTGGCCCCGGAGGCCGCAGTTATAGCACGTGACGAGGGTCGGAGTAGATCTTGGTTGCTCCGACTTTCGGCCCGATCGCAGAGGCGACCGGGCCCCCGGCCTCCAGTCCCCTGGTCGTCCCGTGGCGAACGCCTCCTCTCGTGGGCTGACGACTTGGGGTTCGGCGACCACCAAACCCGGGGCTGCGACGACAGCAGCGTTGCAACCAACGCCTTGCTTCCGTTGTAGGGCCTCGTGCGCTTGAATACTCGTGGCGACTCTCAAAGAAGAAATATCAATCTCGTCAGCTGTGTTGATAGGGACCCCCAGGTCCTGCGCCAACTTGAGCAGCTGCTCCAAAACCATCGCGTCTTGGCCCTCCTCGTCCATCCGAGGGAACGCAGCATCAGCAAGAGCCAGCAACGCCGTGCGATAGGCCAGCGCGGTCTCCGTGGCCGCTTTCCGTCTTGCGTAGAACTGATGGCGGCACGTAGAGGGAGGCCCGTAGACCCTGGCCAACAAACCCAGCGCATCCTTCAGCGTGGAGCGGTCCGACTTCCGTGCAGCCCTGAAGGCCGCGAGCGCATCGTCGTCCAGCATGGCGGGCAATGCCCGCAGCGCCGTAGCATCGGACCACGCTGACATCTCTTGATGCGCCAAAAACCTTCGCTGAAATTGGCCCCAGTCTCCGCCTTCCGCCTTGAAGGCTGACAACGTGGGCAGGCGCTGCTGAAAAATGAAGTCATCCGCCTCGTGGTTCCTCTCCGCCTGTCCGTCGGTGTCTAAGATGGCGGCTCCAGCAGCAGACGTAAGATGGCGGACCCCCTCGCGCGCTGATGACGTCGATGCGCGCGCTTGGGAACCCACCACCACGTGGCGCTCGCCGTTCCCGCCAAAAGTAGGCCCAGGCGCAATGGCGGGAATCCCCCATTCGTTTTGGCGGGAATCTGCGGGGCGACCTTGTAAAATGTCCCCCACCGTCCCCGCTCCTCCCGACGAGCTGATCTCCGCCAAGATGGACGCGGCGGCGAGCAGCAGCTCCGCCAGTCGGGAGTGCGCCTCACGAAGCCCGGCGTCTGTCCCCGGTCGCTCGGCCGGCGCCGTCGACGGACCCTGCAGCGTGGGCAAGTTCTCTTCCTCACCCCCCGCCACCAGCGGCCCCGAGTCGTCCAGGTCTTCCTCGCGGTCAATCCCGTGGGTCCTACGGGTCTTCCTCGTCTCCATACTTGGAAGCCCGTTTCACTTCTGACGCCAGATGAAGTATTGGAAAATGACGGCAGGAAACTCCTTGACGGGAACACACTTCTTTTATTAAATCTTGACTTGTAACAATACAACGCGTGGCCTCTCTTCTTCACAATGCGCTTCTCTTGACTCTGGATTCTGTGCTGCTGGCTCTCTGTGCCTCGTGTAGACTCCGCGCCTCGGCTACACTCCTCTCTCGCCTCGTGTAGACTTTGCATCTCTCTCTCTGGCTACACCGTATGCATACTCGGCTCGTGTAGACCGTTCTCTCTCGCTGGCTACACACTATACATTACTCAGCTCGTGTAGACCGTTCTCTCTCGCTGGCTACACACTATACATTACTCAGCTCGTGTAGACCGTTCTCTCTCGCTGGCTACACACTATACATTACTCAGCTCGTGTAGACCGTTCTCTCTCGCTGGCTACACACTTATACCTTACTCTCCTCTACTCTCCATTACTCTCCATTACTCTCCATTACTCTCCATTACTCTCCTCTCCGGGCTCTATCTCTGCACCTTCGTCTTCATTCTTAGATGGTTCCACTTCTGCCCCTGCTCCTCTGTGCATCACCTTATATACCCCTTCTTCCCGGGAGACGGAGCGGATGCGGACCTCAACGTCGGCACCGCTCCTCAGTTACCCAATCCCCACGCGCTATCCCCACGATCCGGTTCCGCTCAGCGCGTGTTTCCACTCCCCGACCAATCACACCGCGCTGCTACCCGATCACTCCCTCTGGGCGCGTCACCGGCACACAGCCAATCAGCAGCACTACCCCCACCCGCGCACTGACGCCTGCTCCTCCCCGTCAGTGCGCGTCACCACACACACACCCGTACATACGCGCTGGCACACGACATATACACCCAGCGCGTATCACCACTACACTTGTGTTGACGTGCACGCGCGAGTGCGGGAGGGGACGAGTCGTCGTGTCGGCGTGCGCCCCGCTCGCGTGTGCGAAACCGCGGTGCGCAGTGAAGCTGTTAGCTTTGTGCGAGCTTGCGTGTGCTCGTTACTTGCGTAAAGTGCGGCGCGGTGGTGGGCCCCTGACCCCCAACCCCGCGGCTCGAGAGCGTAATCGGCTGCGCATTGTTGTACGGTTTGTCTCGCGCGCACGGCGGCGGCAACTTGAGTCGTTGTGTCGGCGTGTGCCCCGCTTGTGTGGGCTCGTTACTTGCGTAAGCTCTCGGCGTGCGTAATCGGCGTACCCCAGGTGCGCGATCGTAACGTGAGCGGCCAGCGCGGCGCAGAGCGGCGCAAGAGTGGGTATCGCGTGTGGAGCTGTATGTGTGTGCGCGCACGTTCACGACGTGTGTAATACAGGTGCGCGATCCTAACGTGAGTGCTCCGTGGTGAGTGGGTGCCGCGGGGAGCTGTGTGCGTGAGTGCGCGTACGTTCGCTACGTGTATGATACAGGTGTGCGATCACAACGTGAGTGCTCCGTGGTGAGTGGGTGCCGCGGGGAGCTGTGTGCGTGAGTGCGCGTACGTTCGCTACGTGTATGATACAGGTGTGCGATCACAACGTGAGTGCTCCGTGGTGAGTGGGTGCCGCACAGGGCTGTAGACGGGCGCACGCTCGCAGCGTGCGAGAGCTGTACGTAGCGGCGTAAAGAGGGGGAGCATGGCGTTTGATTGATGATGCCGTGCGCACGTATGCTTGCAGCGTGGGAGCGCTGCGTGAAGCCGTATGGGTAGGGGCGTCGCGTTCGAAGGCCGGCGAAACCCTAGCGGGTATTAGGGAGGTGGGGTAACATAAACGGAATAGGGGATGATGGCGGGAGAGACCCCGGGGGCCAACGGCCCCCACAAATTGGTGTCGGAAGCGGTACGGACCCCCGCGTTACCTCACGCTAAAATAAGACTAATATTTACCGGCCGGGGGGCCCCTTCGTGGAAGGCATTCGCCCGCAATCTCTTAGGGGCCAAGGAAATTAATGGATGGACGGACGCGCAGGCAGTACGTCAACTTAATATGAATCTTGATGGGCGGGCAGCCGATTTTGTAGAAGCGTTACCCGCGAGCGCACAGACACAGCTAGAGGAGCTGATGCGCCGACTCGATCAGCGTTTTGGCACGCGTGACGAGGAGGAAGCAAAATCGGCCTTAGAGGCGCGCCGTCGCCAACCTGGCGAAGATCTATGTGATTACGCCGAGGATGTGCGCGAGTTAACAAAGATCGCACGCCCGGGGTACTCAACTGATGTTATTGAGGAACTGGCCGCCGAGAAAATCCAGCGGTACCTGTCTCGCACGGCGTGGTGGCAGCCAGACATGAGCTGCCCACGTCTTCCCTTTAACGCCCTTGTCGAGCGCGCACGTAAGTGTGAAAGAATTCACAGCGAACGCGCGCAGCTCCGGGGGCTGGGACGAGAGCGCGCCATTGCGAGCCTGCTCTCGGAAGACGAGGAGGAGGAACAGGAGCTCGCGAGGACGGTAAGGGGCCGGGAAAGAGAGCCTCCAGTGTCCCGCGAGACAACCCCGGGATGGGTTGCCGGTATACAAACGGGTATAAAGGATGTCTCCGGCCAGGTAACCCAGGTAGGCGACAGGGTAACCCAGGTAGGTGACAGGGTAACCCAAGTAGACAACAAGGTAACCCAAGTACGGGCACACATGACTGCGCTGGAGACAATGGTAGAGACGGTCCAGGCCGAGGTAGGAGGATTAACTGGGAGAGTGGCCCGACTAGAAGCAGAGTATGAGCAACAGCGCACGGGGGGAGGAGGGAGTGGGCAGAAAGTTCGCCACAGAGCCGCCAACCTTCCCCCTCCATGCCATATATGCGACCAACGGGGACACCGAATGAGGGACTGCCCTCAGCTCGCCCGGGCGAGGCAGATGCGTAGGTCAAACACTAAGGCCCCCCTAGAGAGGGGACCACCGGGGGATGAAATCGACGTAGACCCGACCCAAACCAGCTGTAATAATAATGGCGAGCGAGTGATCCATAAACAGGTTACAACGACAACACCCAAGGGCGCAGGGACCTCGGGCGATTGGCTGCGGGAGCTGGTGGCAGGGATAACGGGAGCCACGTCGCTGGTGGAAGGCCAGGTGAACGGGCAGCGCACCCGGATCCTGTTGGACACGGGCGCCGTGGCCTCTCTCATGAGCGCCGCGCACTGCAGCATGCTCGGGGTGGACGTGGGCTGCCTGCAGGCCCCGGATCGCGCGCTGCACACGGCAAGCGGAGCCGGGATGGGGTTGCTGGAGAAGGTCTCCCTCGAGGTCCGTCTCGGAAACCAGGTGTGCACACAGGAATTCTACGTTTCGAGTGTGTTGTGCCACGAGTGCATTGCAGGAACGGACCTCCTGGAAAAGTTGGGACTTAACGTACAGCCCCGGCAACGATGCGCTACGGTGGAGGGCAGCGGGGAGCGGATTCCGTTCCTAGGACAGGAGCCGAATCGCCCACGCTTCACACCCGTGGCCGCTACGCTGGTGTCGGCCGTCACCATCGGGCCTCTCGCCGAGATGCTGGTGCCAGTGGCAACCCTCTCCACCGACCCAACCCACCGACCATCGGGCGAGGTAATGCTGACTCCTCACCCGGAGTTGGCATCGCGATACGGGGTGGTAGGGTCAGCCACACTGGTAAACGCAGATGGGGGCCGGCTGTTTATACGTGTGTTTAACCCACACAGTACCCCGGCAATGATACGACGACGCACCCCGGTAGCCACCGTACACCCCCTGCACGCTCGCCACTCGAAGGACTCGGTGTTCGCACTCTGGGCGGAGGACCCTGGCCGCCCCGAGGACAGCCAGGATCTGGCCTGGCGGGTCGGCCCGACCCCCCGAGCCGAGATTGTTCCCCTGCAGGATGCGTTACATGTGCCTTGGGCAGCCTTACCTAAGGGGGAGGCCGATCAGCTGCGCGGGTTATTGCGGGAGTATGCCAACGTGTTCAGTGAGCACGATTCGGACGTGGGCCGGACCGACCTGGTCAAGCACCAAATTGACACAGGTGCAGCCCGACCCATCAAACTCCCCGCATACCGAGTGGGCGCGCCTGAACGGACCCAGATCAAAGAGGCAGTCACGGATATGCTACGCGATAACATAATCCAGCCCTCCGCGAGCCCTTGGTCTGCCCCGGTGGTACTGGTAACGAAAAAGGACGGATCGACTCGGTTCTGCGTTGATTACCGTAAACTAAATGCAGTCACGCTCGGCGATGCCTTCCCCATACCCCGCATCGACGACACCTTCGACAGTCTCGCAGGAGAGCGGTATTTTTCCACCCTCAATCTGGCGTCCGGTTACTGGCAGGTGGAGATGACGGAGGAGGATCGGCCAAAAACAACATTCACCACCCCGATGGGCCTGTTTGAGTTTCGAGTGTTGCCGTTCGGACTCACTAACGCGCCCGCGACGTTCCAGCGGTTGATGGAGTTGGTGATGCGGGGCTTGCAGTGGGAACAGTGCCTGATTTACTTGGACGATGTGATAGTGTTCAGTAGATCTTTGTCTGAGCATTGGTCCAGGCTTCGAGAGGTGTTCCAGCGACTGCGAGCGGCTCATCTCAAGCTCAAGCCGCGTAAGTGTTACATTGCGCAGCGCGAGGTGGGGTACCTCGGACACCGAGTCAGCGAGGCAGGGGTGAGCACCGATCCCGAAAAGGTGCGCGCCGTAGTGGATTGGCCGCGGCCGAGGAACCTGACGGAGATCAGGTCATTCTTGGGACTCGCCACTTATTACCGTCGATTTGTAAAGGGATTCAGTGAAATTGCACGCCCCCTCACCCAACTCACCTCCCCTAAGAACCCCTATCAGTGGTCGGAGGCCTGTCAGACGGCTTTCACCACACTCAAAGACCACCTCACCCACACCCCCACCTTGGCTTTCCCAGATTTCACCACCGATTTTATTTTGGACACTGACGCCTGCAGCAGTGGGCTGGGCGCAGTGCTGTCGCAAGTGCAGGGTGGGACGGAGCGGGTCATCGCGTACGCCAGTCGGACCCTGAGCGGGGCCGAGCTGAACTATTGCGTAACCCGTCAGGAACTGTATGCCGTGATTTTCGCGTGTAAACAGTTCCGACCGTACTTGTACGGCAGGAGATGTCGTGTGCGCACCGATCATTATGCACTGCAGTTCCTCCTTACATTCAAGGAACCGCGGGGGCAGATGGCTCGATGGCTGGCGCAGCTGCAGGAGTACAACCTGCAGATCGAGTACCGAGCGGGGCGGACACACGCGAACGCGGACGCCTTGTCAAGACGGCCCGCGGTGCGCGCTGAGACGAGGGAGGGAGACGCCTGCCCGTGCTTCACGGGGGGACGCTGCCGCCAGGCAGCAGAACCCAAGGAGCGCGCGGAAACTAAACTCCCCCCCCCCCGAGAGAGAGTGCGGTGTGCGCCACAGGAACCCCTGCAGAAGGAGCCCGGGGACAGACGGATCATCCCACCCCGACCGGGCGGATCCAAGAGGATGTCGGCTGCGCCTTCCCGGGCTTGGACGACGAGCAGCTGCGACAAACCCAGCAGCAGGATCCGGATCTGGCGGCGGTGGAGGCAGCACTGCGAGAGAAGAAGGATGCACTATCAGGGCCCTGGAGCGGTTTGTATGCCCGGTTGTGTGTAGAAAACGGGGTGGTGAGGGAACTGGCCGACGCTGGGCAGCCGGGGTGCATCTGCGTTCCCGCCCATGTGCGACCCCAACTACTACGACTGGTACACGACCACCCGCTCGGGGGCCATGATGGGGAACGGCGCACCCGGGAGACTCTGCGTCGCCAGTATCTCTGGCCTAAATTGGCGCAAGATGTGGCCGCCTGGGTGCAGGGCTGCCGGGCCTGTCAGCAGTGTGGGCAAAAGCCGGCGAGGTACCAGGTACCCCTGAGGCCGTTCCGAGTCAGTCGGACGAATCAGTTGGTCGGAATCGACCTGCAGGGGCCCTTTCCACGATCCTACCGGGGCAACCGATATATTCTCGTAGCGGTGGAGTACTTCACCTGCTACCCCGTGGCGGTGGCTATCCCGGATAAAACAGCTCTCGTAGTGGCCCGGGCCTTCGTGGAAAACTACGTACTTAAGTGCGGGATCCCCGAACGAGTCATTACTGACCAGGGTAGTGAATTCGAGGCCGAACTATTCCAGGCGCTGTGCCGAGAGTTCGGGATCCAGAAGGACCGAACCACGGCGTATCACCCCCAGGCGAACGGGATGGTAGAGAGGATGAACCAGACTCTGGCCGGGAAGCTTAAACGCATGGCGGCCGCGAATCAACAGGACTGGGACGAACACCTCCCCTACGCCCTGTTCGCCTACACCACCGCCGTTCACACATCTACAGGACAGACCCCGTTCCTAATGATGTTTGGTCGCGAGTCTCGCCTGCCCGCAGATCTGCTGTTCGGTGTCCCTCCGCCGCAACGGGAGGAAGGGAGCCACCCCGTGGAGCACTTGCTGGAGACCCTGCGAGGGGCCAGGGGCCGAGCCTACCCGCACGGAGAGGCCGCGCACCAGCGGCAAGAGCAGGGCGCCCGACCCCGTATGGAGCCCCCCTTCTACACTGCGGGCTCCGAGGTGTGGCTGTACACTCCCCGCGTCGGTGCCGGACAGGTGGGGAAGCTGACCACCTACTGGCGAGGACCCTGGATTGTGAGACGGCAGATCTCACCATGGACGGTGCTGATTCAGGGAGGAGAGAGGGGTCGGGAGATGGTGGTCAACATCCGCCGACTGAAGCCGTGGCGAGCAGCCCCCGAGGGGGGGAGCCCCGCCGTCCAAGTACCCCGAAACCCCGGGGTCCCCCCACCCCCCGTGCCCAAGGGCCTCGCGCAGTATATGGGCCCCACGGAGCCCCGGGCTCCGAGAGGCCCCGGGCGGGGCCGGGGGCGACGAGGACGGCGACCCTTAAACCCCACCGCCTCTGAGTTTGTTCCCCAGCCCGCAGGTGCCAGAGACCGAGGGGAGCCGTTGGAATGGAGGAGGAGACCACCGCCGGAGCCCCAGGAGACGGAGCCGCCACCCCCGAGGCCAGCCACAAGGGCCGGGCGAATCCCGCGGACCCCGCGGCGATACCTCGTGGGGGCAACCCAGGCGAGGTGCTCCAGTCAACCCGGGACGGGGACTGGCACCCCGGGGGGCTATGTGGTGCCACAGCGACAGGGCCGCTCTGCCGAGCCAGGGAGCCGCCCGGCTTCCACCGCCGCACTGCCCCCCATCACCCCCCCCACATAAACACGCACCCGCACCCACGTAGGGCCTCGTGGTCGGGTCACCTACCCTGAGTTTTCACCCGAGGGCCCCCTCGGGGGGTTACCCCACGGTTTCTCAGGGCCAGGGAATTGGACAGGACCCTTCCCAGGCCAAGTAACACTGCGGCGCCGTGGGCGGATTTGAGATCGCACGACCACGGCGACCTCAGAGAGCCCCGCAGTTAGAAACGCATACAAACACGGGTCAGCAGGGCAGATAGCTGGGATCAGGACCCGGGCGACTGATTGGTCGAAAGGTCAAAGGCCAGCGGGATCGCAAAAGAGCGGGAAATCCTAGGCTCAGGATTGGTCGAGAGACCAAGGCGGTCGGGACTGGGGCGCCTAGCCTTTGATGTGAATAGTTTAAAAGAAAACGCAGGGGCAGTAGGGAACTCTCTTCTTCTGGAGTTTTGACACGGAGTCAGCGACGAGGGAGTCATCGGGCGAGCCGCTAGATTGTCTGCAGGACGATCTGAGCGCCGCAAGGTCACCAAGGGCTACAGACGGTATCGTATTACGCGCCTTACAACACCTCAGAGCGGAGGGTAGGATCCGTAGGAGAGGGTTAGTTCGGGGTAAGGACGAGTAGGAAAGCGGTTTAACAGAGAGCGCAGCATAGAATAGGGCTGCACGCCACCAGAGAGTGGTTTAGAAGCGCCTTGCTGGCCCGCACACACACACGGGTGGCTCGGTGGGTTAACAAGGGCTAATAAAATCTCGAGCGTAGTAACAAAACCGTGTTGTTGGGTGTTTTTGAACGTGGTATTAGCGTGCACTGCATTCGCGGGTGTGTGGTCGTTGTATGCGTAAAGGCCGTGGTCTCTGTACGATTGTGCGGGTACGGAGGTGTGTGTGTTAACGCCCGGGGAGAGCACTTTTGTGTGTTGGCGTGCCTACGCAGCCGTGTGAGAGGGGAATCGTCCTTGTACGATACTTGTGTTGACGTGCACGCGCGAGTGCGGGAGGGGACGAGTCGTCGTGTCGGCGTGCGCCCCGCTCGCGTGTGCGAAACCGCGGTGCGCAGTGAAGCTGTTAGCTTTGTGCGAGCTTGCGTGTGCTCGTTACTTGCGTAAAGTGCGGCGCGGTGGTGGGCCCCTGACCCCCAACCCTGCGGCTCGAGAGCGTAATCGGCTGCGCATTGTTGTACGGTTTGTCTCGCGCGCACGGCGGCGGCAACTTGAGTCGTTGTGTCGGCGTGTGCCCCGCTTGTGTGGGCTCGTTACTTGCGTAAGCTCTCGGCGTGCGTAATCGGCGTACCCCAGGTGCGCGATCGTAACGTGAGCGGCCAGCGCGGCGCAAAGCGGCGCAAGAGTGGGTATCGCGTGTGGAGCTGTATGTGTGTGCGCGCACGTTCACGACGTGTGTAATACAGGTGCACGATCCTAACGTGAGTGCTCCATGGTGAGTGGGTGCCGCGGGGAGCTGTGTGCGTGAGTGCGCGTACGTTCGCTACGTGTATGATACAGGTGTGCGATCACAACGTGAGTGCTCCGTGGTGAGTGGGTGCCGCGGGGAGCTGTGTGCGTGAGTGCGCGTACGTTCGCTACGTGTATGATACAGGTGTGCGATCACAACGTGAGTGCTCCGTGGTGAGTGGGTGCCGCACAGGGCTGTAGACGGGCGCACGCTCGCAGCGTGCGAGAGCTGTACGTAGCGGCGTAAAGAGGGGGAGCATGGCGTTTGATTGATGATGCCGTGCGCACGTATGCTTGCAGCGTGGGAGCGCTGCGTGAAGCCGTATGGGTAGGGGCGTCGCGTTCGAAGGCCGGCGAAACCCTAGCGGGTATTAAGGAGGTGGGGTAACATAAACGGAATAGGGGATGATGGCGGGAGAGACCCCGGGGGCCAACGGCCCCCACAAGACACACACACAGGGACACATACAGAGACACACACAGAGACAAACACACAGAGAGACACAGAGAGACAAACACACAGAGAGACACACAGAGAGAGAGACAAACACGCAAAGAGACACACAGAGAGAGACAGAGAGAGACAACAGCAGCCACCATCACCATCACCCCGTCAGCGGAGATAACAGCAGCGGCGGTGGCAACAACAACAACGGCGGCGGCAGCAGCAGCGGCGAGAAAGACAACGACAAAGGAAGCGGTGGTGGTTGTGGCGGCGGTGGTGCTGCTGGTGGTGGTGGCAACTGCAAGAACGGCAGCAGCTGTGGCGACGGCGGTGGTGGTGAAGGCGGCCTCAGTTTCCACGAGCAGGAGTCAATTCGATCCCTCGGATCCACTCGGCCGTGCCCCGAGGAGGCGGCTCGGCGGACCCTGCTCGCCAAGGGCCTCAGGTACTACGACTATTTGGTGCGCAAGGGCGAGGGGAAGGCCGACCCCCGGGTGTTTTGTCAACTGGGCCATCTCGACCTGCTGCTGGAGGAGTACCACGAAGCTCTCTCTGCGTATCAGAAGTACTACACGACTCACCCCGACTACTGGAAGAATGCTGCCTTTCTCTATGGCCTCGGTCTCGTCTACATCCACTACAACGCATTCGACTGCAAGAAAAAACCTGCTGCAGATTGGTGAGCGATCTATGCTGCGAGGCGCAATGGTGGAGCCCGTCACCGCCATGCGCAGGCTGAGGGCGCAGAGGGGCACGGCCCGGGCGCACGTGTTGGGGCCGCTGGCCCCCGAGGTCTCTCCCTGCTGGGCGCCGACTGCAGGGGTCCCGCCGTTTCCCGACCCCTCACTGGTATACGAACTGCTGCTGCCGCCGCTGGGCTCATCGCTCGCGGGGTAAGGACTGTAGCCCGACGGCTCCCCTCCCTGGTTCGCACCTCCGCGAGTTCGCGAGAGAGGCATGGCTCGTCGCCGGCTCCCGTATGCCTGTAAACACTGCGTTGCCTCTCCGCCAATCAAACGCGACGCCTCCCCTCACACAGCCCCGTGCAGCAATCACACGCTCTCAATGGGGGGTCAGGGGTCGGAGGGCGAATGACGTTGCTCACACACGCGCGGCCGCTGTGAGCGGGCGATAACGCTCGTTTAAAGGGACCACGGAACAGGTGTTTACGGTGAGTGTGAACCCTCACACCGCACAAGTCTCCGCGGCGACAGACGGAGCGGGTACCCGTGGACGCACCGACCACCCACGTTACGATCGCACACACCTACACACAGCACCACGCGCTTTCACCCACTCGTAAAGCCACACGAGGCTGCGATGGGTTATTAATGATTTATTATCGGCCGACTGCGATTTACTGTTGGGTCAGTATGGATCGGCGAGGCAGGTCTACGCTATCGTCCAAGGGTCTGTACCCGATTTATCTGATTTGATAGGCTCTAAGCGGTTCTGGTTCATCTAGCCTCTATCCCAATACTCCCTTTCCTCTTACGGTTAGATGCCCACGGCGTTTCGTTGGTCTCGTCCTTGCTGTGCACCTCGATGCATCACACGGACGTTCGAGTGGCCGGGCTGGAGACCGTCCCGAGGGCTGACTTTTGGAGCAAGAGACCCTCTACCTGTCTGCGCCCCCCTTTTATCGTTTACCTACATCTAAGAATGCCGACCCGAGAGCCTTCTCGGCCAATCAGGTCGCCCCGCCCATTCAGCCGCATTCCAAGGTTTCCCTAACAATGGGTTTGCCTGCTGGCCGTGGCGCCGGCCGCGGTTCACGGGCGCCTTTGTTATGCCAATCAGCCGCGGCTTCCCTAACAAAGGCTCGCCGTGGGCTGCTGTGCGGCGGTGGTCCCCGCGCACACCTGCCACGCCAATCAGCCGCCCCCCCCACCTCTGGCTTCCCCTTAGTTCGTGGTTGTGGACCACTGCCTGCCTCGCCGATACGTGTGTGTGGGGGGTGCGTTTCAACCGCGGTGGCTGAATAGCCAACCGCCATGACCATGCAATCTTAACCCAGGTCACAACGCCACGGTGCGAATTAGCATCGGGGGAGCTCGTCCAATTCCCTGGCTGCAGGAAACCGTGAAGATTATCCCTACGAGGGCTTTCGGGTGAAAACCTGCCAGCCAGGGGACCTTCCCTCGGAGCTCTATGGGGGGGAATTGTGTGAGGGTGTGTTTATGTGGGGAGCGGTGAGGGGGAAGCGGGGTCGGCCCCGTCGCTTGGTGGTGGCGAGGTCATAGATGGGGCGCCTGCCGAGCAGCTTCGCGGCGGCGGCATCACAGTGAATTACTGTGTATTCAAATAAACTCCCATATCGGATAGGGCGTGTGGGAAGTGTCCCATCAAGCAGTCGACTGACAAAAAGCTGATTATATTATTTTAACACGTTTGCTGCTTCAGTGAACTTATAGATATAACATCACCAACTTTCTTTTAAAAAATAAGATATAATTTAATACAGTTACTAAGAGGAAAAGGACGATCTCAATGTTTTGTCAGACTGGCCTTCTCAAGGAAATATCGGACTATTGTTGATGTGACAATGACCACATTGAACAGGCTGCATTCCTTGTAATGCACACTTTTTTCACCATGCCTATCAAAAGGGAGTACTATTTAAAAAAAAAAACACATTGGCCATGCAATATTATTTACGTATTGTATCGTACACTACTTCATGTACAGAATTATAAAAGACACGTTTCATACTGTACAGTGTTATTTTGAGAGAAACAAAAAGTTTTACTAACTGTGGGTTTGGCGGCAAGCGCGATACTTTACTGAATGGGGAAGAATCTATTGTATTAATATGCTGATTTAACCTTTTAATCTCTTTGTATTGGGCAGACTTTCTGATTAACAAATGAAATAATTGACAGATCCGTGCTAAATATAAGAGAAGTGGACTGACATTGCTTACTCTACTTGCACAGACTACAATAAAAAAAGTAAGTGAAGGGAATTAAAACATGTGCAATGCGAGCGTAAACGGGCTCGCGGGATGTTAAGTAACAGGTGGGAGGAGTTAGGGTCACGTGGGGAGAGAGAGGGCTTTTAAGGACAGGAACCGGAAGGGCTGGAGGAGAGTGTGGAATTAAAGACAGGAGGAGGCCACGCAGGGCAGGAGGAGGGAAGTGGCGTGATCGCCACAGGTCGGGACTCGGCATCGTTGGCCAGCGGTGTCTGAGCACGGAGGAGAGCCAGCAGCGAGGCTGCATAGTGAGCAGCCATGGGGCTGCAGGTCGGAGGCAGAGAGGCTGAGTAACGAGCCAGCAGCGGGGCTGCATAGTGAGGAGCAGCAATGGAGTCTGCAGGAGCGACGGCAGCAGTGGGGCTGCCGAGCGGGAGACGGAGGAGACTCTGAGCGAGACGCCGTGCGGGCAAAGTGTACGAACCAATAAAGGACAACGGAGACAGACCCAGTGCAAGAGTCTTTTATTACAAATGCTTTGGCAGACCAGTATATACCTTGGTCTAAACGCAGAGTATTAGGTGCTGTAGTTATTTTGTTTACATCAGGCTCGTTTGTTTTACTATTACAGGATGTGTAAAGTTTCGTTCAAAATTGGCTGTAGGTTATTTACTGACCATGGATAATCGTCATTATCTGAGTTGTACGTTTCCCCGTGCATACACAACTTCACATGGTATTATGTAGGTGCAATCTATTGTACAATTCCTATTTGTCATATGATTCCATATAGTAATCGATTTGTGTCTCTTTGCCTTTCACTACAAGTTGCGTCCATTCATTGTTATTCCTTCCAGAAAAATAATCTGTTATAGTACACGGTAATTTAACGACACTGCAAATTTATTGGTAACGTTGTTGAAACCAATATATCTCATCGGTGAAAATATTTTTGTTGTAGCATGTCAGCTGTACGTGCGTAACTTACACAGTGCAATATTATTGTGTTTATATGAATACACAGCACACTCGTTGTGCCCCAGCTGTGATATTTAAAGGTTTATAATGTACGCTTCCTTGCTGTAAACACTGGCCAAGCTGAAACCGCATTGTCCAGTTGTTTATGCCCCATGATGCCTTGTAAGGATATGCACTTTGTAACAAACAAACCCTTGAAGATACTACTTTAAACAAATCACTTTCTGATGTTTGTGGGAGCCTAAAAATAGTTTACTTGTGGTATCCGCTAAAGGAAGAATTTAACTTTCATGGCCTTGAATTGCAGCCTCGAGCCCACTGTCTCATGTGTAGGCCTGTTTATACAAAATTCCACCACATTGATTAGCAATATAGGGACATAACATATTGTTACAAATAGAAACCACATGATAGCTTTAATTATCCACCAACAACTCTAGGCAGGAGCTCGAAAAAAAAGTTTTAACTCGTAAATAGAGAGGCCCTTTCCGCGTGTAAAGTCTAAAGTTATTTACATATACGTGTAAATGCAAATGTGGAGCTTCAAGGCCACACAGAAGGGGAGAGTGATGATGGATATGTCCTATGAGGTCACTGAGATATACAGACAGACATGGTCACTATTCACCTCTAAGCTATCCCGTGACTTCCGCACGCTCGTGCTTAAATAAACATGAAGTGGGTTTTACGACTGTCTTCCGTTCGTTTAACGCAGTCAACTTATGCACTTGACATTGTTTGGTAACAACAAAAGCATACAACACAAATAGCTTTTGATTATATGCCTGTTGCTCCTAATGCCTTTTATAGATTATGACTATATATGAATGGCTGCAATGGAAAGCTGGACTTGGTGAGCGTTTCTGTGTGTCTGTCCGTCTGTCTGCGTTTGCGCGCTTGCGAAGGATTTGGCTCTCGAACAGTGGGTTTTTGTTAAAAAAATTAGGCAGGTATCACGCTGTAAGCCCCGCGGTGGGCAAACGCTAATCGTTTTTCACGTGCGTCAACTTTTAATTGGTTAAATTAGCGATTTAGTGAGAAATCGATTTATTTCATTATTTATTACACGCGCTCGGCTGTACCAACTCACGCACCTTCGGAGGGGGGGAGGGGGGACGGCCGCTGTCAAGTCAGTGGAGGTGAGGGAGGAATTTTCTTTCACATTAAAAAAGGTATTAAACAACACTAAATGCTGAGGTCAATTCTTCACAGTGTGACGTCCTCCCCCCCCAACCCCGATGCGTGCAGTTACTACTATAGAGTCCATAGATATTAATATTCTCGAGCTTAGATAGTATCACCTGGTACACAGGAGGTCGTGGTTTCGATCCCAACCCTGACGCCTGTTGTATATTTGGAGTTTGTGTGTTTTCCCCGTGGTCTTGTGGATTTGACCCTGGGTCCTCTGGGTTTTCCCTCCACATTTAGAATCAACATCACTACGCGTGTAGAGTATTTAGCTGCTATACATTTCCACGTGATGATGATGATGATGGTAAGCCACTTTGTTGAGCTGTCATTTGTGGCCAGGTCACTTCTGAAAAAGAGCTACATAGCTCAGTGGCCCTCACCTGGTAACCATTGCTACAGTCTACATTATAGACTGGCAGTACGCTCACCCAGCTTAAGAACCAGGATACAGTCTACATTATAGACTGCCAGTACGCTCACCGATGTTAAGAACTAGGCTACAGACTACATTGTGGACTGCTAGTAAACTCACCAAACTGAATAACCAGGCTACAGTCCACATTAGTCATTGGCAGTACACTCACTCCGATTAAGAACCAGGCTACAGTATACATTCGTGTTTTTTTTTCTATTCACTTGACTTTTATTTTTCTATCTACGTGACTTATCCGTCGACCCAATGAATATTAATTAATGCAGTCACGGAAGTTTTGGGTAAAAATTTAAAATAACATTAGTTTAGTTTCGTTTTTAGTTAGTTCCTTCTGTGGATCATGCTCTCACGAATGCATCCAACGTTGAGAAAGATCATATCACCGGCTGGCGTTATGACGCACAATGCGTGCGCGTGTTTGATTCATCACAGAGAGGCATCACTGAGTATCTGTCGTACTAACGTATGTATGTTGAACTTATTTTGCACGATGCTAGCCAACCGTGCTAAGCGGAGGTGCGGGGGATCGACAACAAACGACCTTGTTGCTGGCTACCCACAGTCCCACATATGCCTCGTGATAACCTGTCAAGGTGCTCAACTCCGCAAACCTATCAGCCCTGTTAATCCGCACAGAGCGTAGGAGTTCGGGATTGCTTTTCTCTACCGTTATTGACGTTATGCGGCGTATGTGGAATGAAAACCGCAGATTATCCTGATGATGATACTCGTTGTTGTTGTTACTATCAAACATACAACAACCAGTTAGTGCTGTACTCGTATAATACTCTAAACTATAATTGTAATTGTTGTAGTGGGCTTACTCTCCAAAACATAACAACCATTGAGTTGTACTATAGTATAATACAATATACACTACGCTATACACTTGCACACAGCGTTAATATACGGTGGGCTTTTTTCTGGAAGATTTTGCTAGTTTTTCCTGCAAGTTTCTGTTGCGCGTCGTCACTTTAGGATGTCCTTTTTTCATGTTTTTGTTTGTTGTGGTTGCACCCGAGTCAAGAGCCGCATGGTTGTCTTACCTATAAAAAGTCATTTTTGTCTGTCTGTCTGCGTTCGCGCTCTTGCGCGGGATTTGGAACTCAAACGGTGGGGTTGACGTAAAAAATGTTTTTCCAGGTACCAGGCCGTAAGCCCCGCAAGCGCTATTCCTTTGGTGACGCGCGCTGACAGGGAGTGGTCGTGTGGCAGCGCGGCGTGATTGGTTATGTGGTGGTAACACGCGCTGGGGGAAAACGGATCGTATGGCAGCGCGTCGTGATTGGTCGACTAAGGTGGGTGCTCACATCGCGGTCCGCATAGTCTCCGTCTCCTCGGGAGCGGAGGGCTATATAAGGCGGTGCGCGCGGGCGCTCGGGGAGTTGGTGACCAGTGAAGACGGAAGACGGAGGAGGAAGAGATAGGGCCCTGAGACCCCTAGTTCAGGGGGACAAGAGGAGGAGATGCCGGCGCCACAGGACCCCTCATGGGCGCCCAACGAGTGAATGGGGGCTGATGCCGGACTCCGCGACGCGCACGCCCGCCTGGCGGAGCTACTACTCGCCGCGGCGTCCATCATGGCGGAGATCACCACGTCTGGAGGAGCGAGAACGTCGACGGACGTTGAAAGGGCTCGCGTTGCTGAGTCCCGCCAAAATGACTTTGGAATTCCCGCCATTTCTGCTGAGCGGCCATCTTTTGGCGGGAACGGCGAGCAACACGTGGTGGGAGTTCTCCAAACCCTGCTGCTTACGTCATCATCGCGCGCTACAGGCTGCCATCAGCCACCCGCCATTGGGGCCGCCATTTTGCAGGTCGACGGTGCGGCGGGGGAGAGTCACGAGGCAGGGGACGACATCATTTTCCAACAGCGTCTTCCAGCGTTGACAGCCTTCAAGGCAGAAGGCGGGGACTGGGGTGCGTTCCAGCGAAGATTTCTAGCCCATCAAGAGATGTCGGCCTGGTCCGATGCTACGGCGCTGCGGGCACTGCCTGCCATGTTGGACGACGACGCGCTCGCGGCCTTCAGGTCCGCACCGAGATCGGCCCGCTCCACGCTCAAGGCTGCGCTGGGCCTCATGGCCAAGGTGTACGGCCCACCTTCGGCCTGCCGCCACCAATTTTACGAACGACGGAAGGCGGACACGGAGACCGCGCTCGCCTACCGCACGGCGTTGTTGGCCCTCGCGGACGCCGCGTTCCCTCGTATGGACGAGGAGGGGCAGGACGCTATGGTTTTGGAACAACTGCTGAAGTTGGCGCACGACCTGGGGGTCCCCATCAACACAGCCGACGAAGTTGACATATGTTCGTTGCGTGTTGCAACAAGTATCCAGGGGCATGAGGTCCTGAAGCGGAAACAGGTGGTCGTCTGCACTGCTGCTGCGGTCTCAGCTCCGGCCACGGTGGTCACCGAGCCACCGGTCGTTCACCCACGGGAGGAGGCGTTCGCTGCAGCACGACCGGGGGATTGGAGGTCGGGGGGTCGTTCGCCTCTGCGATCGGCCTGCAAGCTGGAGCAACCGAGACCTCCGACGTCCGTCATCACGTGCTACAACTGCGGCCTTCGGGGCCACGTGGCGTCCGGGTGCTGCGCTCCACGTCAGCGTGCCACGGGACCTCGGCCCCAAGTCGTCCCAACTACCCCCGGCAAGTCGCGGCACTTCACATGCTCGGCCCACATACACGACACACATGGGCCGTTGCTTTGCGGCGGAGGATGTGCGATTGGGGGTCGGGGATTCGGTTCGGAGAGGGGGGTTCGTACGGGACCGGGGGGACATTAAATGGTCCGGGTTGGGCCACAGAATAGTGGCTGCGTCGGCTGGTTCCTCGGTCGTTACGGGATTCATAGACGGGGTCGAGGTCAGGGTGTTGGTGGACACGGGAGCGTCGGCGACTATAATTTCCGACCTCATTTATAACATTCTGTCCCGTCCAATGTCGACCTCTGCTTCCGGTGGACGTGCCATTTTACGCGGCAAATGGGGGCTCTTTGGGTATTATCGGTCAGATTCGGGCGACCATTTGCATAGGGGATATTAAATTGGCGGGACCTGTTTTTGTCTCCTCTTTCCTAGCGGTTCCTTGTCTGTTGGGCACAGATTTTTTGGCTAAGATGCCCATTAAAATTCTCGTGGATCAACGTTGTATTGAGCTGCCATCGGGTCGCCGTATTTCATTTTTATCTAGCTCTACTGAAATACGGACGGCGTGCGCGACGATCCAAGTGCTGGCAACACAGACGGTGCACGTGCCCCCGGTTTCGCAGATGTTGATACCCCTCCGGTTGCGGAAGCCATTGGGTGGAGAGACTGCGGGACAAGGCATGCTTTTGGGTCCGTCAAATAGAGCTGTCGGGGGTCTGGATTTGGCGGTGGCTCAAACGTTGGTTTGGGCTGACGAGGACCCGTTCGTTATGGTGTTAAACGCTGGGTCGCGGCCGGCCGTTATTCCGCAGGGCACCGTGCTTGCTCACGCGGCACGGGTCCCTGCGGAAGAGCGCCTTAATGTGCATGTTGATCCCGTCCCGGCACAGGAAGTTATATCGAGTGATGACCTTGGCTGGGTCGATTCGCTATGTGCGGACTCCAGTGATTTGTCAAGGGTGCAATTGGCTGCGCTGCGCGCTCTGCTGATCGAATTCTCCGATGTGTTCAGCAAGCACAAATATGATATTGGGTGCACGGACCTGTTACACCACCACATTAAAACAGGCGATGCGGCACCAGTCCGGCAGAATCCCTTCCGGCTGAGTCCTGCCGAGAAGGAACACGTTCAATCGGCCGTCAATGACATGTGGACGCCGACATCATTTCGCCCTCATCCAGTCCGTGGGGAGCACCTATCGTTCTGGTTAAAAAGCAAGACGGATCCTTGCGTTTTAGTGTAGATTTCCGTCGCCTGATTAAAATCTCCGTGGCTGACGCGTATCCGCTCCCCAGAATGGATGAGTCCCTGGACGCATTGTCCGGGGCGCGGTATTTTTCCACACTTGACTTACTGTCGGGATTCTGGCAGCTGCCACTCGACGCTGAGTCTAAACCTAAGACAGCATTCCGGACCCCAGGGGGCCTGTTCCAGTTTAATCGGTTGCCCATGGGACTCCACTCCGCTCCCGCGACGTTTCAGCGCCTTATGGAATTGGTTTTGTCGGGTCTGCAATGGGATACTTGCTTAATTTACCTGGACGATGTCATTGTTTTCAGTCAAACTTTTGAGGAACACCTCCAGCGATTAAGAGGGGTGTTCTTGCGGATGCG
This sequence comes from Lampetra fluviatilis, assembly GCF_964198595.1. Classification (NCBI taxonomy): domain Eukaryota; kingdom Metazoa; phylum Chordata; class Hyperoartia; order Petromyzontiformes; family Petromyzontidae; genus Lampetra; species Lampetra fluviatilis. The sequence goes on from NC_136351.1 coordinate 160,614, forward strand.
ATCGGCTAAGTTGAAGTTCAAACCGGCGAAATGCCACCTTCTGCGGAAATCCGTAAGGTACTTGGGCCACATTGTCGATTCTTCAGGGATCTCCACCGAACCCGCGAAGACGAACTGTGTCAGTTCATGGCCAACGCCCACGTCGGTTTCTGAAGTCCGCAGCTTCATTGGTTTTGCGTCCTACTACCGCCGATTCGTTGAGCATTTCGCCACCATTGCCAAACCCTTGCACGCTCTAACAGCCAAAGGAGTCAGGTTTCGATGGGGGCCAGAGGAGGAGGCCTCGTTCTGCTCCCTCCGGGACGCCTTGGTGGGTGCCCCGCCCTTGCGTTACCCTGACTTTACGAGTCCCTTCTTGCTGGATACTGATGCTAGTAACACGGGCATTGGGGGGGTGCTCTCACAGGTCGTTGGGGGAGTTGAACGGGTGGTCGCCTATGGTAGCAGGGTTTTGTCGCCTGCGGAACAGCGCTACTGCGTCACCCGTCGCGAGTTGCTGGCTATTGTTTTTTTTGTACAGCAATTTAGGCCTTATCTCTATGGCCGTCATTTTACGGTCCGGACGGACCACGCGGCGCTTCAGTATTCATTGAGGGTCGCCCAACCCTCGGGCCAGTTGTCACGGTGGTTGGAAGTCCTCCAGGACTATCAATTTACGACCACTTACCGTAAGGGGTTGCGCCACACCAACGCGGATGGCCTGTCGCGGTTGCCGCCTCGTCCCCAATGTGCGTGCTTGACGGGGTCGGCGCGCTGTAAACCGCCAGGTGCTGTACCGGAGAGTGAGTTGGTCGCGGCCGCGAATGCGCCGATGGTTGACATTCCCGCTACCCCTGCGGGCGGGGACTAGCTACTCTCACTGTCTCTTGTTGAGTGGGGCCGACTCCAGATGGCTGACAGCTCCCTGCTCGCGTTGCGTCGCAGGGCAGGGGATCCCGAAGAGGGTCGAGGGCGAGCTGGCTCCTGGCTGCTCAAGCAGGGCCTGCTAATGAGATGGGACAATATGTTCCGGCGGCACGCACTCGTCGTGCCTTCCGCTATGCGGGGCAAAGTTGTTCTGGCCGCACACGAACGCCTCTTGCATCTGGGGGTAAACAAAACGCTTGCTCTGCTCCAGCGTGACTATTATTGGCCAGGGATGGGGAGCGATGTGGTCAATATACTGAAGGGGTGTGTGGATTGCGCCAAACGGAAACCACTGCCCGTTGCGCCAAATCCACCGCTGCAGTCTATTCAGGTCTCGCGCACTAACGAGCTCATTGCGCTGGATATTTTGGGGCCTTTTCCTGTCACGCCTAGGGGTAACAAGTACCTGTTGGTTGGTGTGGAATACTTTACCCGGTGGCCTATGGCGTGGCCACTCGCCAACCAGTCGGCGGCGGCCGTGGCGGACGCCTTTGTCCAGGGCTACGTCCTGGACAAGGGGGCTCCCGAACGCTTGCTGACTGACCAGGGAAATAATTGTTCAAGTAAATTGCTGCAGGAGGTGTGCGGCCTTTTGGGTACTAAAAAGGTGCGCACCTCCCCGTACCACCCACAGACTGACGGGATGGTGGAGCGACTCCACAGGACTTTGACTTCCATGTTGTGCCAGCAGGTGGGCGAGGCACAGGTTGACTGGGACTTGCAGGTCCCGGGGGTCCTCGCCGCGTATAGAATGGCCCCCCATGCGGCTACGGGGTTCTCCCCATTTTATCTGATGTGCGGTCGGGAGGCCGATCCGCCCATGGAGACTCAGCTGGGACTGTCCGTGCCACGGCCTAATTCCAAATTGGCCGATCATATTAAATTTAACATTGCGAAACTCGCCGAGGCATGGGAGGCCGCACGGCTTAATTCGAGATCTCGGCAAATCGCCAACGAGCGCTTGTGTGCATGGAAGGTGTCCGTGCACGATTGGAAACCGGGCGATCGGGCTTGGCTGCACTGCCCTCATGCACCTTTGGCTACGTCGCCTAAATTGTTGAGGCCATGGCGGGGACCCGTGGAGGTCGTGCGGGTTGCACGCCCCCAGTGTGTTCAGATAAAATGGGGAAAGCGCCGTTGGTACATTCACCCCTCCCGGCTGAAACCGTTCTCGCCTCCAAATGGCCTTCCTTCATGTCGTGAGGACCGAGTATGTGATGTGACCGACGACCAGGGGAGGGAAATGTCTCCGCCTGATCCTCACATGTTTTCGCCTGATCCGCTCCCAGGTGTCTCGGAACTGACGGCTGCCGACCACCGGCGATCGGATCCCCGCGACATGGCCGGTCCTTCCAGGGCCGAACCGTGCCTTACGGGGCTGCCGGAGCCACCAGACGGTCGTCAGCGTCCCGTCCCGTACGATGGACCGGCCAGGCGGACTCGCGCTAAGTCGCGCCACTTTTCCTGACCAATGAATGAGGTGGAGGCGCGGTGCGAGTCGGTCGGCTCGTCTCGTCACGGCGTTCCCCGTCCGTTCAATGAAGCAAGCGGGAGGGGGATCGGGTGTCGAGGAGACACTGGACACGTCGGTTTTTTCGAGATAACTTTTATTCGGTTACTCGTCGGTTTGTACATATGTAGTAACGCTCACGACTCGTTCACACCGGAGTTGGAGGCACACTTGTTTATTTAACACCAACGTTGTGACATACACATTTGAGGGGGTATCGGCCCCCTCACCCGTCTATCTGAGGACACACCTCTCTAGCTAACCCTAGTCTGCCTCTGAGTCCTCCACTAATGGGCTAGGGGAGGCTATCTTGGCCCGACACTGGTCAGTCGGGCCCGGTACCCAGAGTCCAGACCAGCACTGGCTCTGGCTCTGGTACCACGCCACTGGCTCGAGCCTGCGCGGTCCTGATAAGGACGGCGTACCAGGGGGAGTCCAGGGCTCTATCTCAGACGTCTTCCGCCTCCTCTTCTTTAGCTAAACATCACTCCCGAGCCCTTCGATACAATCCCCTTTTATACCCAACCCCTCCCTGAGGGGTGGGGCCCCGGGGGATCATAACGACCGAATCGACCCCCCAGGGTGTCTGGCGCGGACGTCGCAGAGGGCACCTGCTTGTGCACACATGTAGCCCCGCCTACTGTGTTTGTTTACCATAGGCTGCCATGCATAACGGGCTCTCTCTCTAACACCCCTACATCACTCCCCCCCGCATAGCATGCAGCCGTCCCGGCTGCCAACATACAAAAATTTGACAATAAAGGTGCCTTCACCCCCTGACCGCGCGTGTGCCTCACTATTTTTTGAACAATAACAGGAACCAGAACAAGAACGCAACAACAAGATGAGAAACAACCCGACGCACCCCCCCGAATAAATACGAATTCCGTAAAAAAAACAGCTTATATACAACCAGCAGGGAACCCACCCCGCACACACAACAAACGGTGAACCCAGCATATGTACATCCGAGGAGCGGGAAACACACCATCCACACAACACCCAATAAACACAACAGCTATGTACACATTTTCCGGCCTCACAACAGTTTGCGCATTTTAGCGCGCGTCCTTGCAGCGGGCCCCTCACACGGGGTAACCCCGCGTGGCGGACAATCAGGTGGCGACTGTCCGTCTTGAGGTGAGCATTCCTCTGACTCCGCGTGACCCTCGGCATCCGCAGGAGGGGTGATCGGGCGTGAGCCCGTCACTCCTGATGCTCCTGAAGGTGGCACAGCCGGCAAGGCATTAGGTGAGAGCGACGGAGACGGACCCAGCAAGTCGGCCGACCCCCCACATGTTTGGCCACGCGCGTGTGAAGTGGGGTTGTGAACCGCAGCGAAGGGTTTTAATCTGGAGGGGTGCACGAACCATCGCCGCTTCCCCCACTTGATGCGCACGCACTGCGGACGTAACACCTCCACCACTTCCACAGGGCCCCGCCACGGCCGCACAAGTTTAGAGGAGGTTGCCAGTGGCACCTGGGGGCAGTGCAACCATGCCTTGTCCCCCGGCTTCCACTGCAGCATGTGCGCTCGACTCAATCTGAGGCGCTCGTTTGCCTTCTGACGGAGGTCAGAGTTTTGCATTGCAGCATCCCGTGCCTCGGTCAATTTGTCCAGATTAAATTTAACGTGGTCAGCCAGATTAGTTTTTCCCTGCGGCACGGGGATCCGCAACTGGGCACGAACAGGCGGGTCTGGTTCTCGGCCGTACATAAGGTAAAAGGGAGAAAACCCCGTAGCCGCATGGGGTGCCATCCGGTACGCCGCCAAGACCCCCTGAATTTGTAGGTCCCAATCCGTTTGCGAGTCCGAAACTTGTTGTGATAACATGGACGAGATGGTGCGATGCAAACGTTCGACCATCCCGTCAGTTTGTGGGTGATATGGGGAGGTCCGAATTTTCTTTGTGCCCAGGAGATCGCAGACTTGTCTGAGTAGTTTACCGGAAAAATTTCTGCCCTGGTCGGTCAGCAGCCTCTCCGGAGCACCTTTGTCCAGGACATAACCCTGAACAAAGGCCTCCACGATGGCTGCTGCCGACTGGTTGGCCAAAGGCCAGGCCATAGGCCAACGTGTAAAATACTCGACACCCGTCAACAAATATCTATTCCCTCTGGGGGTGGCGGGGAATGGTCCCAAAATGTCCAGAGCGACCAGCTCGTTTATCCTGGACACTTTGATCGATTGCAAGGGCGGGTTAGACTCCCGTGCCGGCGGTTTGCGTTGTGCACATTGAGGGCACGATCCCAACAAATCCCCCACATCCCTCGTCATGCCAGGCCAGTAAAAATCAAGTTGCAGCAAGGCGAGAGTCTTTTGGGTCCCCAGGTATAGGAGGCGCTCATGAGCGGCCCATACCACCCTACCCCGCAACCCAGTAGGGACAACCAGCCGATGTCGACGTGACTTCCCGTCCCAATGCATTAGCAGACCTTGGCACATTTCCCATGCGTCGGAACCACCACTTTTTCCCCCCGCCGCACCGCCAACGCGACGTCGCCACCCGAGGAGGGAGACATCCTCCATCTGGAGGCGCCCCCATTCAATGACGGGCAACCCCAACAGGGAATCTTTGCCCTGCTGTTCGATCGAATTAGGAACCATTGCATCGTCGTCGTTGGCGGCCGCCAAGACAGGTACCGATGTGTCCCCTGGAGGCCTGCAACGTCCAGACCCCAGGAGGCATGCACACTCGGAGGTGGTTGGCAAGCGTGACAGAGCGTCCGCGTTGGTGTGGCGAACGCCCTTACGGTATGTGGTTTGGAAATCGTAATCCTGGAGGACCTCCAACCATCGGGACAATTGTCCCGATGGCTGTTGAACCCTCAGGGCGTACTGCAGTGCCGCATGATCTGTGCGGACGGTGAAATGCCGACCGTACAGATATGGGCGATACTGTTGGACGAAATGGACAATTGCCAACAGTTCCCTACGGGTGACACAATACCGTTGCTCCGCTGGAGACAACACCCGACTGCCGTACGCAACCACATGTTCCACGCCGTCAACCACCTGGGAGAGCACGCCCCCAATACCCGTGTTGCTCGCATCGGTGTCGAGCAAGAACGGTTTTGAAAAATCAGGGTAAATCAGGGGAGGAGCGTTTACCAAAGCATCCCGAAGGGAGCAAAAAGCAGCCTCCTCCTCCTGACCCCAGCAAAACCGAACCCCTTTAGATGTTAAAGCATGTAGGGGTTTGGCGATAGTCGCAAAATTAGCGACGAAGCGTCTATAATACGACGCAAACCCAATAAAACTCCTAACCTCTCCCACTGAGGTGGGAGTCGGCCAGGAGCTTACACACTGCGTTTTGGCGGGATCGGTAGAAATACCCGAGCGCCCCACGATGTGCCCCAAATAACGCACCGACTCGCGTAACAAATGGCATTTTTGGGGCTTAAATTTCAAATTAGCAGCCCGCATCTTTAGGAAAACCGCCCGCAACCTCTGGAGATGTTCCTCAAAAGTTTTGCCAAAGACAATGACGTCATCCAAATAAATCAGGCACGACTCCCATTGCAATCCAGCCAAAACCAATTCCATCAACCGCTGGAAAGTTGCCGGCGCTGAGTGTAAGCCCATCGGCAACCGGTTGAATTGAAACAGGCCGTGCGGAGTACGGAAAGCAGTTTTAGGCTTTGAATCATCGTCCAGAGGAAGCTGCCAGAATCCCGAAAGTAAGTCCAATGTGGAGAAGAATCGCGCTCCCGCCAAGGCGTCAAGCGATTCGTCCATCCGTGGGAGCGGGTATGCGTCGGCAACCGTAATTTTATTAAGGCGCCGAAAGTCAACGCAAAACCGCAACGAACCGTCCTGCTTCTTAACCAGGACGATCGGCGCTCCCCAAGGGCTGTTGGAGGGAGAAATTATGTCGGCGGCTAGCATGTCATCAACAGCCGATTTGACATGGTCCTTTTCGGCGGGACTCAACCGAAAAGGATTTTGGCGTATTGGCGCGCTGTCACCCGTATCAATATGGTGACGCAGCAGATGAGTGCAGCCCAAATCGTATTTATCCCGACTGAAAACGTCGGAAAATTCCCTCAGTAGTGTCTTAAGACGTTGGCGCTCTAAATTTGACAGGTCCGTCGATCCCGCGCAAAGCGCCTCGAGCCACCCTTCATCGCTGTCTGAATGTGGTCGCGGTGCAGGGGCAGCGCCGACATGACTCGCGACGGGTTCCTCACAGGGCACCGGCGTTGCGTGAGCAAGCACGGTCCCCTGTGGGACCACCACCGTCTGCGAGCCCACATTGAGGACCGCGATGAAGGGTTCTCCATCCCCTCTCACTATGGTCTGGGCCGGGAGTAAATTAGGTCCACTGACCCCGGCCCTAGACGGTCCCAGCAAAACCCCTTGAGCCCCAATGCCCTTAGCGAAGGGCCGCCGAAGTCTCAAAGGAATTAACATTTGCGCCCCCGGAGGAACGCGCACCGTTCTATCTACGAACGCCGGCACCGTCGCGAACGCCGTCCGGCTCGTAGCGGGGGATGGCAAAAACGCCATGCGTCGGCCCGATGGGAGCTCAATGCATCCCTGGTCGATTAATATCCTAATCGGCATTTTGGCCAGGAAATCCGTCCCCAGCAGGCACGGAACCGCCAGCGAGGAGGAAACAAAAATCGGCCCAGATAATTTAATATCCCCGACACAAATTTGGGCTCGAATTTGTCCGATGATGCCAAGTGAACCCCCGTTAGCAGCAAAGAATGGCACATTAACAGGCATCAAAGGACGGCTCTGGGCAGGGAGAATGTTATAAATCAACTCCGAAATAATGGTCGCCGATGCTCCTGTATCGACCAGGATGCGCACCTCGACCCCATCGATGTGACCCACAACGGCCGACGACCCCGATGACGCGGCTACAACCCGATGGGCCAACACGGACCACTGGCTGGGTTCAATGTGAGTACCCAGAGCGGTGCGTGTTGGTGCCATGGTACGCGATATTTGCCCCCCCTTCGCTGCGGTGTTCGAGTGTGTGACGGGCGTGTGCGTGGGCCAAACATGAGGGGTGCCGCGACTCGCCGGATTATGATGGTGGAGCTTGTGACGAGGGCCGGCGTCCCGTTGAGGTGTCGTTCCGCGCTGCCGAGGAGAGCGGCACCCCGAGGCGACGTGGCCCCGGATGCCGCAGTTATAACAGCGTGGAAGCGCTGGTGGCGACGATGGACGTTGTAGACGGCTTGAACCGGCCCGGTCCTCCCGCGCTCCCGCTCCGTGCTGCCGTTGATGGTTGATGGCGCAAACCTCTTCCGCCGGGAGGGTGGCCGCAGCGACGGCGCGCCCGCTCGCCGCCTTGCTGGCCTTCCGTCGTTGAGAGGACAGGTTTGCGTGGAGGAGACGGGCCGCTTGGAGGGAGCACATCTCTGCATCGTCCTGTGCGACAATGACGATGTCTAAGTCGTCCGCCAGCAAAAGTATCTTCTCTGTCACCATGGCGTCGACACCCTCGTCATCCATTCGTGGAAAGGCCTCCTTCGCCAGTGCCAGGAGGCTTGTGCGGTACGCCAGGGGCGACTCCTTCGTCCCCCGCTGGCGATCGTAAAAGAGTTGGCGACAGTCCGATGGTGGACCATATACCGCCGACAGCACCTGCATCGCCTTCCGCAGCGTGGAGCGCCTCTCCTTCGAAGCCGATGTTAGAGTGGCGAGGGCGTCGCTGTCGAGAAGTGCTGGCAGCGCGCGGAGAGCCTCGGCGTCTGTCCACTGTGCCATCTCCTGGTGAGCGAGGAAGCGCCGCTGGAAGCCGCCCCAGTCGCCATCCTCGCCCACAAATTCCTTGAGTGGAGGTAGCCGCTGATGTAAGGCAGCGGCTGCAGAGGAAGAACGCACTCCCTCGTCCGCCTCACTCAACTCAGCGTCGGCACGAACCAGCGATGGCATCGCCGGTCGCACCCGTGGTGACGCGGCAGGCACTGTACTCCCGCCGTTGGACGCGATGCTTAGAGCGGCCACGCCCTCAACAGCAGCTGCGGCGATGGCGGGAGTTTCAAAATGTTGCTCCGTTGAAATGGCGGGAAGGCGCTGTGGTCGTTGGCTGCTGTCGCCTCGTGGCGGTCCCGCAGCCCCCAGCCGCGTGATGTTGTCGAGCATGGCGGCTGCGGCGTACAGCAGCTCGGCCAGCTTCGCGTGCGCCTGCCTCAGCCCCTCCGTCGACGGCTCCCCTTCCTCCAGCTGCTGTGGCGTGGATGCACCCAGCCCCGGCTGCTCGATGGCATCTTCAGCCATCTCGGGCCCTCCGACTGCAGCGGTGTCCTCCGCCCCTGGTACTCCGACTCGAGTCGTCCGGCGTGTATCCATGTTCGTACTTTGTTTCACTTCTGACGCCAGATGTAGTAACGCTCACGACTCGTTCACACCGGAGTTGGAGGCACACTTGTTTATTTAACACCAACGTTGTGACATACACATTTGAGGGGGTATCGGCCCCCTCACCCGTCTATCTGAGGACACACCTCTCTAGCTAACCCTAGTCTGCCTCTGAGTCCTCCACTAATGGGCTAGGGGAGGCTATCTTGGCCCGACACTGGTCAGTCGGGCCCGGTACCCAGAGTCCAGACCAGCACTGGCTCTGGCTCTGGTACCACGCCACTGGCTCGAGCCTGCGCGGTCCTGATAAGGACGGCGTACCAGGGGGAGTCCAGGGCTCTATCTCAGACGTCTTCCGCCTCCTCTTCTTTAGCTAAACATCACTCCCGAGCCCTTCGATACAATCCCCTTTTATACCCAACCCCTCCCTGAGGGGTGGGGCCCCGGGGGATCATAACGACCGAATCGACCCCCCAGGGTGTCTGGCGCGGACGTCGCAGAGGGCACCTGCTTGTGCACACATGTAGCCCCGCCTACTGTGTTTGTTTACCATAGGCTGCCATGCATAACGGGCTCTCTCTCTAACACCCCTACACATAGTTAGTTCTTGTTACTAGTTACCGTTCAGGTGTTGTGTTGTTGTGTTGTGTTGCTGTGTTGCATTGTGGTTATTGTTACGGGACACACTTGAAGTGGGGGTTTTTTTTGTTTTGTTGTTGTTGTTTTAACAGCCGGGCCAGCTGCGAGCTATGTGGGAGGGGGTGATGTAGTGGTGATACGCGCTGGCAGGGATCGGGTGGCAGCGCGTGGTGATTGGCTGTGTGTCGGTGACGCGCGCTGACGGTGAGGGATCATAGGGCAGCGCGGGGTCATGGGTTATGTGGTGGTGATTGGCTGTGTGTTGGTGACGCGCGCTGACAGGGAGTGGTCGTGTGGCAGCGCGGCGTGATTGGTTATGTGGTGGTAACACGCGCTGGGGGGAAACGGATCGTACGGCAGCGCGTCGTGATTGGTCGACTAAGGTGGGTGCTCACATCGCGGTCCGCATAGTCTCCGTCTCCTCGGGAGCGGAGGGCTATATAAGGCGGTGCGCGCGGGCGCTCGGGGAGTTGGTGACCAGTGAAGACGGAAGACGGAGGAGGAAGAGATAGGGCCCTGAGACCCCTAGTCCCGCCAGTCCTTGTAAGGACCGGGACTCTGTGCGGCTCAGAGGCGGGACCTTGGGACCCGGGGCCGGACATCCGTGTGAGGGCCGGGCCACGGGACCCAGTGGTCGTGACCCATACCCAAGCTGGGGTGGGTCTGTAGGTTCCCCTGGAAGCTACGGGGCTGGAGAGCCCGTGTGTGTGTAGCCGGGTGGAACGGGGGAACAGTGAGCTGTAGTGACCACACGTGTTAGTGTGGCAGGAACAGTGAGCTGTAGTGACCACACGTGTTAGTGTGGCAGGAACAGTGAGCTGTAGTGACCACACGTGTTATTGTGGAAATAACAAGTTATAATAAAGTGTGCTACCCGTCAAGTGGTCTCCCGCCGTAGTTTATTATACTACACATGCGTCCAGTTACTACCATAGAGTCCTTAGATGTTAATATTATAGCGCTTACATAGTATTATTCTAGCGCGGGCGGGTGTATCGGCCCAGCCCCCAGCCAGGCAAGGTGACATATCGGCCAGCTGGGAAATCCAGGCGTGGCCGGGGGCTCTGTACGTGACTTGGCCTCACCACGGCAATGTTAAGTAAGTTTAATTTTCTTGCTGCTTTTGCTAAACTTACGTACATTCAAACCCTTTTCGTTAAATGATCACCTTACATTTATACAAATAATTATGTTCGTGTGCTGACAACTCATATTTCACAATTTACTTGGTTATTATTTGTGTTGTTATTATTATTATGTGTGGGTGCCTATTTCCTTGTGTGCGTCTGAGTCCATGTGCGTGTCTGCGATGACTTATGTGTGTGTACGTCCGTGTGTGTGTGTGTGATTCCGGCAAAACAACCTCCTACCTTCTCGCGGTGCCGGATGGGCAACACTGTCATGGACAGTGCTGTGGGGGGAGGGCCAATGCCTCATTGTCCTCTCCCCTCATGGCGTCTGTGACCACCACAGTGGCTAAACGGGGGCTCTGGACGGGTGCGAGGGGCTGGTAAACACTCCACCCTCAATTTATTACCACGAAACTACGAATTAAACATAAATCTGTAACAAATAAGCTTGTGCCGGAGGCCCCGGGGGGACAGGCGTCTATGACGTCTCCTGGCCAAACCCCAATTGGCGGAACCAGGAGATTGAATCTTCAACCTCGGGGCTCCTCCAGAAACAACGAAAAGCCACTACGGATGGCCACGTGGAATGTTCGAACGCTCACTGCGGAGGAGAGGCTGCCACTCCTTCGTCGGGAGCTGGACCGGTACCGCCTGGATCTCTGTGGTATTCAGGAGGTCCGGTGGACCTGTTCTGGCTCCTGCCACCATGAGGGGTGGACAGTCCTCTACTTGGGGAAGGAGACTGCCAAACAACAGGGTGTGGCTCTTCTTTTGAACAAAAGAATGAAGGGGGCGTGGGAGCGTGGCGGGTAATGTGTGGGAAGCTGTAAGCCCAGGATACTTTGGGCTCGCCTTCCCATCAACCGGAGGCGAGGAGTGGTGGCCGTGGTTACTTATGCCCCCACCGAAGACGAACATCCGTGGAGGGATGCAGGCAAAGCCGATGAGTCAAATGCCTTCTATGACCTCCTGTCACAGGTGCTGGCTAAAGTGGCTACTCGGGACAGAGTCATCTTGTTGGTTGACTTCAATGAACGAGTTGGTCATGATGCTGGCAACTGGTCTGGAGTGGAAGGCATGGGCCAGATCAGCTCAATAACAACAGTATGAGGCTGCTAGATTTTTGTGCAGCCCATGGGCTTGTAATTACCAACACGCTCTTCCGGCATCGGCACATCCACACAACATCATGGATGCATGCCGGGTCCAAGCAAAAACATCTGCTGGACTACATAGTGACGGACCAGCGGATGCGAGCCCATGTCCTTGACACCAGGACCTACCGTGGAGCTGAACTGCCCTCTGACCATCGACTAGTCATCTGTAAGATGCGCCTGCCATTCTTCCACTCCGGTGGTGGGTGTACACCCAGGACCCCATTCCAACCTAAAGTGGCCTGGTCTCAGTTAGCTGATGAAAGTTGCAAGCGAGAATGTCATCATTGCTTGCAGCTGGGGTTGGCATCGTCCACCACTCCTCCTGATGTCGAGGGTAAATTGGCGAGGTTTAGGACTGTGACTCATGCAGCGGCAATGGCTGCTTTGGGTACGCGGTCTAGACCTCCCCAGAAACCCTGGCTGACAGAGGAGGTGTTAAGGTTAGTTGAGAAAAAGCGACTGGCCCAATCTCATTGGCTACAGCATCCCACGTCAGAGGAGGTTTACTGCAGCCTTCACTAGGAGGTTCGGAGAGCCATAAGGTGCTGCAAGGATGGGTGGTGGTCTTGGGTTGCTGAGGAGATGGAGTCTGCCTCAGTGGCCCGTGATCACAAATCACTATTTAATTCCATCAAAAAAGTAACCTGCAGTGCCACACCTATTACCATCATTAGGGGAAAAAACGGTGATCCAATCTCCGACCCCCAGGAACCGGTTTGCAGATTTGCTGAGCATTTCTGTGAGGTCCTGGGGGAGGGGAAATCCCTCAGCCAGGAAAACATCATGGCACAAAGTGGGGATAACCCTGCTGAGGCTGCTGTGCCTCAAATATTGGAAGAGGTCACGCCTTATGAGTGGCTGGCTGAGGTGCCATCTGTTGAGGAAGTACTGAAGGCGATCCGGAGTCTGAGACTAGGAAAGGCACCGGGCAGAGATGATCTCCCAAGCGAAATTCTCAGAGAGGGTGGCGTTTGTGCACAGACTGCCCTACATGACATCATAACAACAGTCTGGACCACTGGATGGGTTCCCCAGGATTGTAAGGATGCCCTGGTGGTCCCCCTCTTTAAGAAGGGGACCGCAAAGACTGTAACAACTACAGGGGCATCTCACTCCTCAGTGTGCCGTGAAAGGTCCTGGCAAGAGTTATTCAACATCCCTTGCTAGGCACGCTGAGGTGAGACTTTCAGAGCCCCAATGCGGTTTCAGGAAAGGGCGGTCCTGCACAAATGCCATATTTTATGTCCATCTGCTACAGCAGAGGTGTAGGGAATTCCCACAAGACCTACAGCTCTGCTTTATTGACTTGGTCAAGGCCTATGATACCATCAGTAGGCCTGGGCTCTGGGTTGTTCTTCGTGCTTTGGGAGTCTCTGACCCTCTGCTCACGATCATTAAGGACCTTCATGATGGTGTGCGGGCCCGGGTAAAACTACGTGGCCGGGAGTCAGAGCCTTTCCCTCTACACCTTGGGGTTCGACAGGGATGTCCTCTGGCTCCCACATCATTTAACATCTATTTTGACCACGTAGTTCGTGAAGCCTTCAATAGCTGTACAGGGGGAATTTCCATTTGGTACAGATATAATGGGAGGCTGATCGACGCCCGGGTGCGATCAAGGGATGGCTCCCTATTGGTCAACCACGTTACGTATGCCGATGATTTGGTAATAGCTGCTCATTCAAAAGAGGAGTTGGAGACGCTGCTGCTGAGACTTGAGCGTGCCACTAAGAGGTGGGGCCTAACCATCAGCCCCACCAAAACTAAGCACCTGCCTGGGTATTTTGTACCATCGGACACTCCACCCCCACAACTCCCAATTGGTGATGGGGCAGTAGTGGAGAGAGTGGAGAGTTTCCCATACCTGGGCAGTGTGCTTATGACCGGCTCCAGTTTAACAGCAGAGGTCTCACTCCGAATCAGTCGAGCGGCAATGTCTTTTCATCAGTTGCGTAACGCTGTGTGGAAGCAAAGTCGTCTGTCGCACCGCACGAAGCTTCAGGTCTTCTCGGCCACGGTCATTCCTTCCCTTCTCTACGCTTGCGAAACGTGGACCCCCCTAATGGAGCATCTTCGCCAGTTGGAAACATTTAGGCTGGCCTGCTAACGATCCATCCTGGGTTTAACCAGGCTGGATTGTGTGAGGAGCTCACAAATCCTTGACAGATCTGGGCAAAGTCCCATCGGTGAACTCCTCCGGCAGGCAAGGCTGCGTTGTCTGGGTCATGTAGCCCGCATGCCCAGCCACCGCATGCCTAAACAGCTTTTGTTCGGCCGGATAGAGGGGGCTATACGGGCGCGGCACGGGTTAGAGAAGAGATGGAGTGATGTGGTACAGGAGGACGTGGAGCTGAGTGGACTTTCCGATGACTGGTACCAGCGGTAACAAGATCGGCCTCTGTGGAGGAGGCTCGTGAAGGAGGCAGTCGCCCTCCAACAACAACGGAGGGTGGAGGAGCGACGCTCACAACAACGTGCGGAGCGCCGGGTGGCTAAAGCACAGCAAGTTGGTACTTGTGGTGCATCAGCCAGTCATCTCGATCATCTCGGTTAGTCGACCCGTATGCACCTGGGTCTGCCCCGTGACCTCCTGCCAGCGGGCGTTCGACACTTAACGTGGCTTCAAGGTGCACATGGCCTGGCACAAGCGTTGTGGTGACGTCACCGCCACTTAGTGGCAAATGGCGGTTGTTGTTGTATGATTCGATGTGTGTGTGTGCGTGGGTCGATGTGTGTGTCAGTCGCTGGGTGTGTGTTAATCAATATGTGTGCATGTCGTGCGTGTGTAGACAACTCATATTTCACAAAGTCACGTAGAAAGTGAATATAATAAATAAAATAACATACTATTATTTAATTTATTATTTTCTCTTTCTACGTGGCTTCACCGAAAGAACCAAAGAGTAATTCCTGCAGTCACGAAATCCCCAAATCAAGTTTTTCATATTTCATCATAAAGTTGGTAATTTAAAAAATTCTAACGTGTTTGTCTACGTCCATGTGTGCGTGAAAGTCCATGTGCATGTCTGCATTTATGTGTGTGTGTGCGACGATGTATTTGTGTGTGAGTCGATGTGCGTGTTATAGTCAACGTGTGTGTGTGTAGACAACTAATATGTACACATTTATTTCGCTCATTGTTTTATATGAATGTGTCTAAGTCCATCTGTGCGTGTGAGTCCATGTGCGTGTCTGCGTCGAGGTGTGAGTGTGTAAGTACGTGTGTCTGTGTATGTGAGTCGGTGTGTGTGTGAGTCGATGTGTGTGTGTAAGTGGATGTGTCTGTGTGTGCGAGTCGATGTGTGTGTGTGTGTGAGAGTCTATATGTGTGTGTGTGTGAGTCAATATGTGTGTGTGTTAGTCGATGTTGTAAGTCCACATGTGTGTGTCTCTCAGTCGATGTATCTGTGTGTGCGAGTCGATGTGTCTGTTTGTGTGAGTCCATATGTGTATGTGTGTGTGAGTCTATGTATGTGTGTGTGAGTTCATGTATGTGTGTAAGTCCATGTATGTGTGTGTCTTAGTCGACATATATGTGTGTGTGTGTAAGTCCATGTGTGTAGTCTGGCAAAACAACCTCCTACCTCCTCGCGGTGCCGGACGGGCAACACTGTCGTGGGCAGTGCTGTGGGGGGAGGGCCAATGCCCATTGGCCTCTCCCCTCATGGCGTCTGTGACCACCACAGTGGCTAAACGGGGGCTCTGGACGGGTGCGAGGGGCTGGTAACCCCTCCACCTTCAATTAACCACCACTAAACTACGAATTAAACATAAACCTGTAATTAATAAGCTTGTGCCGGAGGCCCGGGGGGTCAGGCTTTTATGACGTCTCCTGGCCAAACCCCATTTGGCGGAGCCAGGAGATTGAATTTTCACCCTCGGGGCTCCTCCAGACACAACGAAAAACCATTGCAGATGGCCACGTGGAATGTTCGAACGCTCACTGCGGAGGAGAGGCTGCCACTCCTCTGTCGGGAGCTGGACCGGTACCGCCTGGATCTCTGTGGCATTCAGGAGGTCCGGTGGACCGGTTCTGGCTCCTGCCATCATGAGGGGTGGACAGTCCTCTACTCGGGGCAGGAGACTGCCAAACAACAGGGTGTGGCTCTTCTTCTGAACAAAAGAATGAAGGGGGCGTGGGAGCGTGGCGGTGAGGTGTGGGAAGCTGTAAGCCCCAGGATACTTTGGGCTCGCCTTCCCATCAACCAGAGGCGAGGAGTGGTGGTCGTGGTTACTTATGCCCCCACCGAAGACGAACATCCGTGGAGGGATGCAGGCAAAGCCGATGAGTCGGACGCTTTCTATGACCTCCTGTCACAGGTGCTGGCTAAAGTGGCCACTCGGGACAGAGTCATCTTGTTGGGTGACTTCAATGCCCGAGTTGGTCATGATGCTGGCACCTGGTCTGGAGTGATTGGAAGGCATGGGCCAGATCAGCTCAATAATAACGGTAGGAGGCTGCTAGATTTTTGTGCAGCCCATGGGCTTGTAATTACCAACACGCTCTTCCGGCATCGGCGCATCCACACAACATCATGGATGCATGCCGGGTCCAAGCAAGAACATCTGCTGGACTACGTAGTGACGGACCAGCGGATGCGAGCCCATGTCCTTGACACCAGGACCTACCGTGGAGCTGATCTGCCCTCTGACCATCGACTAGTCATCTGTAAGATGCGCCTGCCATTCTTCCACTCCGGTGGTGGGTGTACACCCAGGATCCCATTCCAACCAAAAGTGGCCTGGTCTAAGTTAGCTGATGAAAGTTGCAAGCGAGAATTTCATCATCGCTTGCAGCTGGGGTTGGCATCGTCCCCCACTCCACCTGATGTCGAGGGTAAATGGGCGAGGTTTAAGACTGTAACTCATGCAGCTGCAATGGCTGCTTTGGGTACGCGGTCCAGACCTCCCCGGGAACCCTGGCTGACGGAGGAGGTGTTCAGGTTAATTGAGAAAAAGCGACAGGCCCACTCTCATCGCCTACAGCATCCCACGTCAGAGAATGAGGAGGTTTACCGCAGTCTTCGCTCGGAGGTTCGGAGAGCCGTGAGGCGCTGTAAGGATGGGTGGTGGTCGCGGGTTGCTGAGGAGATGGAGTCTGCCTCAGTAGCCCGCGATCACAAATCACTATTTAACTCCATCAAAAAAGTAACCTGTAGCGCCACACCTATTACCATCATTAGAGGAAAAAACGGTGATCCAATCTCCGACCCCCAGGAACAGGTTTGCAGATTTGCTGAGCATTTCTGTGAGGTCCTGGGGGAGGGAAAATCTCTCAGCCAGGAAAACATCATGGCACAAAGTGGGGATAACCCTGCTGAGGCTGCGGTGCCTCAAATATTGGAAGAGGTCACCCCCTGTGAGTGGCTGGCTGAGGTACCGGCTGTTGAGGAAGTACTGAGGGCGATCCGGAGTCTGAGACCAGGGAAGGCACCGGGCAGAGATGATCTCCCAGGCGAAATGCTGAGGGAGGGTGGCGTTTGTGCACAGACTGCCCTATATGACATCATAACAACAGTCTGGACCACTGGACGGGTTCCGCAGGACTGGAAGGATGCCCTGGTGGTCCCCCTCTTTAAGAAGGGGGACCGTACCGACTGTAACAACTACAGGGGCATCTCACTCCTCAGTGTGCCGGGTAAGGTCCTGGCAAGGATTATTCAACATCGCCTTGCTAGGCATGCTGAGGAGAGGCTTGCGGAGCCCCAATGTGGTTTCAGGAAAGGGCGGTCCTGCACAGATGCCATATTTTCTGTCCGTCTGCTACAGCAGAGGTGTAGGGAATTCCAAAAAGACCTACATCTCTGCTTTATTGACCTGGTCAAGGCCTATGATACCATCAGTAGGACTGGGCTCTGGGTTGTTCTTCGTGCTTTCGGAGTCCCTGACCCTCTGCTCACGATCATTAAGGACCTTCATGATGGTGAGCGGGCCCGGGTAAAACTACGTGGCCGGGAGTCGGAGCCTTTCCCTGTACACCTTGGGGTGCGACAGGGATGTCCTCTGGCTCCCACATTATTTAACATCTATTTCGACTGCGTAGTTCGTGAAGCCTTCAATGGCTGTACCGGGGGAATTACCATTTGGTACAGATATAATGGGAGGCTGATCGACGCCCGGGTGCGATCAAGGGATGGCTCCCTATTGGTCAACCACGTTATGTATGCCGATGATTTGGTAATAGCTGCTCATTCAGAAGAGGAGTTGGAGACGCTGCTGCTGAGACTGGAGCGTGCCACTAAGAGGTGGGGCCTTACCATCAGCCCCACCAAAACTAAGCACCTGCCTAAGTATTTTGTACCATCGGGCACTCCACCCCCACAACTCCCAATCGGTGATGGGGCAGTTGTTGAGAGAGTGGAGAGTTTCCCATACCTGGGCAGTGTGCTTATGACCGGCTCCAGTTTATCAGCAGAGGTCTCACTCCGAATCAGTCGAGCGGCAATATCTTTTCATCGGTTGCGTAACGCTGTGTGGAAGCTACCTGGTCTGTCGCTCCGCACGAAGCTTCAGGTCTTCTCGGCCACGGTCATTCCCTCCCTTCTCTACGCTTGCGAAACGTGGACCCCCCTAGTGGAGCATCTTCGCCGGTTGGAAACATTTAGGCTGGCCTGCCTACGATCCATCCTGGGTTTAACCAGGCTGGATTGTGTGAGGAGCTCACAAGTCCTTGAAAGATCTGGGCAAAGTCCCATCAGTGAGCTCCTCCGGCAGGCAAGGCTGCGTTGGCTGGGTCATGTAGCCCGCATGCCCAGCCACCGCATGCCTAAACAGCTTTTGTTCGGCCGGATCGAGGGGGCTAAACGGGCGCGGCACGGGCTAGAGAAGAGATGGAGTGATGTGGTACAGGAGGACGTGGAGCTGAGTGGACTTGCCGATGACTGGTACCAGCGGTGTCAAGATCGGCCTCAGTGGAGGAGGCTCGTGAAGGACGCTACTGGGCAGTTGGAGGCAGTCGCCCTCCGACAACAACGGAGGGCGGAGGAGCGACGCTCACAACAACGAGCGGAGCGCCGGGTGGCTAAAGCACAGCAAGTTGGCACAGTAGGGGGCACAGGTGGTGCATCAGCCAGTCATCTCGGTCATCTCGGTCAGTCGACCCGTGGCACCTGGGTCTGCCCCGTGACCTCCTGCCAGCGGGCGTTCGACACTTCACGTGGCCTCAGGGTGCACATGGCCTGGCACAAGCGTCGTGGTGACGTCACCGCCACTTAGTGGCGAATGGCGGTTGTTGTTGTAAGTCCATGTGTGTCAGTCGATGTGTGTGTGTGTCAATCTATGTGTGTGTATTACTTTACATGATACATTTATTATAGACGGGTGTAAACAATACTGTGTAGACATTGGTATTATTATAGGAACGGTATACAATTAATTTTGTAGACCCCTTCGCAATTTTCCACTAAAGGCCTCCCCACATGATTAAAGTTATGGGGGGCTGTTTGAGCATACTTCAATTCACTTCACTGGTCAGTTCACATTAGTGAAGTGGGGGGTCAAGTCCAAATATGATGTCACTTGGGTTTATGGATATCAATTTACTACAGTCAATCATCCCTCATACACCTGCGCATGCGTGGAGATTTAATTATAAAAGTCCTTGAACAGTTTACATTGCGACCCAGGATTGTTTAAATTAGGTATGTTATGATTTACTGATCTAATAAAATGCATTATGTTAATTATACATGCATATGATCATGCGTATATTAAGAAATTTCATGTTAATATTACACTTAAAAAAATAAATCCTTGACTTTAATCGTGACATCAAAAAATTCTGAAAGTTCATCGAATCACCATGCAGGTATTTCGCTCCATTCACGGAATAAATTATACAACACAACTATAGATATGTAGAAGGTACGGCTGCCAGGATGTGCGTGTGTGAGCATTGCGGAAGGAGCGGTAGTGTAGGGGTTTGCGTGCTACATTACCAACCCGGAGACGCGAGTTTGATTCTCGCTCGCGGCCAACACCAGTGACAATTATCTATTACCGATCCTGGCCCACCCCTAGGTTGACTCAGCCTCAAATGAGTGTGGGTACGGTTCGTAAACATCGCCATTGGGGAGACAAAGGCGGCCGGGCGTAGTGGGGGCCACCCACCCTCTCGTGTGTCATGCCAGCCTTCATAGGGGCTCACTAACGGCACTTGCCCCAACAGTCTGTTGAGGCTATGCGGGGTATCGTTGTCTTTGTTACGGAAGGGTTCGAGTGAGCGCGGGCGTAGTCGGAGCCTCTGTGCTATGTCCCCGTCGGCTCACGTTCACCCGCTTGAGCGTGAACTCTGGGCAAGCTGAGGCGAGGTAGGCTTTGCTTGCGTGCACTTTTCTCAGAGAGTGCGGGCTGTGCCTTCAATGAATCATCTGTGCAGCGCAATCCACGTGCCTATACTGCTGAAGGCATTTTGAGCAAAGTGCTGACCGCCGTGGGATTTTTTTTATCACCTTGACAGCACCAATTTCTTCAACCGTTTTTTGTTCATGTTTTTTTTCACTTGCATTGTCAGTGGGATTAGTCAATTGTATGGCAATATTGTCAGAGCTGAATTTGGTCGTCTTATCATTTGTCACGTTTCCCCTTGCACAATGCTTGCTTTCAAGTCTGCCTCCTGAGTTTGTCCGGATTAAATATTCCGCTCAACATACAGATGACGAGGAGATGGATGAGCGTGAAGTTAACACTAGAGCAGCCCTGAGAACTTGTACAGTCTGTGATTGATGTGCCGTACATTTCCAAATAGCCTTCAAGCACGCAGTCCAGATGTGGAGCATGAATTGTAAGGCTCACCGTTTCTCTCACAGAGTGATTAATTAATCCACCTCTTTTGCAGAAGTGTCACCGAAGCAGCACACACTATTAATTAGGCATCAAGCTGCTGGGGTGGTGGTGCAGCACAGCGGTTAGCACACTGTGTTATGAACCCGAGTAGGATTTCTGATCATGCCTAACATCAGTGGCAAGTGAGAGCTGAACCAGTCCGTCGACAATCTACACTGAGCGAAGCAGTGAACCGCTGTGTATTCAAAACAGGACCCTGCGGGGTGGGCTGGTAGGAACGAATAACCAAAGAATATAAACATAATGCATTATGACACTTGTTTAGCCAGGAAAGCCCCACTGAGTCTAAAGGTTTTTGTAGGGTCCTGCCAAGTGTTTGCAGTAGGGGGCGATGTTGCTACACCTAATCGGACTATACGAAGGGAGACTTTGAGGCCTCGTTCTAGGCTTTATGCCTAGCTGTAGGCTTTAGGTCGCTGTGAGTTAATTTTTAATTTAAATGTTTTAATTATTAATGAAAAAGCTTGAAATTTAAATGTTTCTATTTTAAAAAATCAGGGAATGTAACATTGTGAAACATTAACTCCCTTTCACACACGCGACGGTATGATACGAAGGGAGAGTTTGTGGCCTAGTTCTAGGCTGTAGGCCTAGCTGTAGGCTTTAGGGCGCTGTGAGTTTTTTTTTATTTAATTTCAAATATTTAATTAAAAGCTATCTCAGGGAATTATAAGGGAATGTTACACGTATTTAGCCAGGAAAGCCTCATTAATTTAAATGTTTTAATTAAAAGCTATCTGAGGGAATTATAAGGGAATGTTACACTTGTTTAGCCAGGAAAGCGTCACTGAGTCTAAAGGTTTTTGTAGGGTCATGCCAAGTGTTTGCAGTAGGGGGCGATGTTGCTACACGGACGGACGGACGGTCGGACGGACGGACGAAATAATCTATTGCAGGCTGGTCCACTTCGTTCCTACCAGTATAAACCCCCATAGCCGATAGGGCGTGTGGGAAGCGTCCCATTAAGCAGTCGACTGACAAAGAGCTGATTATATTAGTTTAACACGTTTGCTGCTTTAGTTAACTTATAGATGTAACATCACCAGATTTATTTTAAATGATAAAATATCATGTAATACTATTACTGAGAGGAAAAGGACGATCTCAATGTTTTGGCAGACTAGCCTTTTCCAGGAAATATCGGACTATTCTTGATGTGACAACGACCACATTGAACAGGCTGCATTCCTTGTAATGCACACTTTTCATCATGTTTATCTCTGCCTATCAAAATGGAGTACTATTTTTTTTAAACACACATTGGCCATGCAATATTATTTCCGTATTGTATAGTACACTACTTCATGTACAGCATTATAAAACACACGTTTCATACTGTACAGTGTTATTGTGAGAGAAACAAAAAGTTGTACAAACTGTGGGTTTGGCGGCATGTGCAATACTTTGCTGAATGGGGAAGAATCTATTGTATTAATCGGCTGATTTAACCTTTTAATCTCTTTGTATTGGGCAGACTTTCTGATTGATTAATGAAAGAATTGACAGATCCGTGCTAAATATAAGGGAAGTGGACTGACATCGCTTACTCTACTTGCACAGACTACAATGTAAAAAAGTAAGTGAAGGGAATTAAAACATGCATTGGCAGACCAGTATATACCTTGTTCTAAACGCAGAGTATTAGGTGCTGTAGTTATTTTGTTTACATCAGACTCGTTTGTTTTACTATTACAGCATGTGTAAAGTTTCGTTCAAAATTGGCTGTAAGTTATTTACAGACCATGGATAATCGTCATTATCTGTCAACTGTGAGTTGCACGTTTCCCCGTGCATACACAACTTCACATGGTATTATGTAGGTGCAATCTATTGTACAATTCCTATTTGTCATTTGATTCCATATAGTAATTGATTTGTCTCGTTGCCTTCCATTACAAGTTTTGTCCATTCATTGTTATTCCTTCCAGTAACATAATCTGTTATAGTACACGGTAATTTAACGACACTGCAAATATATTGGTAACGTTGTTGAAACCAATAAACCTCATTGGTGTAAATATTTTTGTTGTAGCATGTCAGCTGTACGTGCGTAACTTACACAGTGGAATATTGTTGTGTTCATATGAATACACAGCACACTCTTCTTGGTTCTTTCGGTAAAGTCACGTAAAAGGGAAGTAATAAAATAATACAAATAAAACTTAATAAAATAATTCTCACGACGTTTCGGCCACAACGCAAGCAGCCGTCCTCAGGTGAAAACCAGGTCTGTCGAGGCGACAGCTTCTTAATGAAACAGCACACGAGCTTGGAGCATATATATAAGCTGGACGCCTTGACAAAGGAGTTTGCATATCAAGAGGAATTTAGCATATTTATGGGAAATGCAGGAATGTGAGTAGTACTACATATGCATGTGTATTATGCAGGATTAGCAGCATCAAAGGGAGAGGATATGGGAAATGCAGGTATGTGAATAGTACTAATTCAGCATCAAATGAAGGGGGTAGGGCTAGCATTAATAAAGGGAAGGAGTGTTAATAATATGTAGCTGCAGTAACTAAAACCAACACGTAAACAACTAAAGTATAAACTACATAGTATCATCAGTATACTTACTATACTCTACAATAAGCTGAGTTACTAACAGTAAGTAATACATTACAATTCTGCGTCGTAAAAATTATATAATATGCTTATATTTATGCTCCAAGCTCGTGTGCTGTTTCATTCAGACGCTGTCGCCTCGACAGACCTGGTTTTCACCTGAGGACGGCTGCTTGCGTTGTGGCCGAAACGTCGTGAGAATTATTTTATAAAGTTTTATTTTTATTATTTTATTACTTCCCTTCTACGTGACTTTACCGAAAGAACCAAGAAGATGAATCCCTGCAGTCACGAAAGCTTTAAATCGAAACACTGCACACTCGTTGTGCCCCAGCTGTGATATTTAAAGGTTTATCATTTACGCTTCCTTTTTGCTGTAAACACTGGCCAAGCTGAAACCGCATTGTCCAGGTGTTTATGCCCCATGATGCTTTGTAAGGATATGCACTTTGTAGCAAACAAACCCTTGAAGATACTACTTTAAACAAAATCACTTTCTGATGGTTGTGGGAGCCTAAACATAGTTTGCTTGTGGTATCCGCTAAAGAAACAATTTAACTTTCATGGCCTTGAATTTCAACCTCCAGCCCAGTCTCATGTGTAAACCTGTTTAAACAAAATTCCACCACATTGATTAGCAATATAGGGACATAACATATTGTTACAAATAGAAACCACATGATAGCTTTAATTATCCACCAGCAGCTCTAGGCAGGAGCTCGCAAACAAAGTTTTAACTCGTAAATAGAGAGGCCCTGTCCGCGTGTAGAGTCTAAAGTTATTTATATATACGTATATATGCAAATTTGGAGCTTCAAGGCCACACAGAAGGGGAGTGTGATGACGGATATGTCCTGTGAGGTCACCGAGATATTATTCATCCATAAGCTATCCCGTCACTTCAGCACGCTCGTGCTTAAATAAACATGCAGTGGGTTTTACGACTGTCTTCCGTTCGTTTAACGCAGTCAACTTATGCACTTGACATTATTTGGTAACAACAAAAGCATACAACACAAATAGCTTTTCATTATATGCCTGTTGCTAATAATGCCTTTTATAGGTGGAGTGCTGAACTTGATACGACAGCTTCTTGCTTTTCTCTCACTTTATTTAGCTAAATACTGATCAACATTCCTTTCGCTTAACATCAATCAACATTCCTCCAGCGCGCTCTCACTCTGTCACCTCTCCTCTCCACTCTCTCCATCACAGTTCAGCCGCTCTTTATTGGCTTCTCCGTCACACTCAGCCATGTTTCTATCGGCTTCACCGTCACACTCCAGCCGCTTCTGCTGGCTTCTCCACTGCTGCCTTATACTTATCCGCTGCTACCCTACACTTCTCCACTGCTACCCTATACCTCTCCACTGCTACCCTATACTTCTACAATGCTTCTGGCTCCGCTGGTTCAGCTCCAACACCTCTCTTCCCCTCCCAGGTGCGAACTCCCGTCTCCTTCAAAACCCCCTCTCTTTATGCCCAAGCCAATTAATCTCTAATTAATCAGGTGGCGTCCCCCGCGATGCCCCTCGCCCCCAGCCCCCGCTGGAACCCGCCACGTGTTCCAGAAAACGCGCCGCCACTTAGTGACAACAGCAACCTCCCGGCCAATCAGTGCCCTGCATCCTTAATCGCCCCCTACCACCTGTTACCGTTTGCAGAAAGTGTGGCACCCCGTTTGACAACAACAACCTCTCAGCCAATCAGCGCCATGTGTCCTGAATCGCCCCCAACCCGTCTCTGGCCTCCTCCTCACGCCTAACGACAATATAAACCTCAACCTCATTTGCTCCCACTGTACTCTGCGCGCGCGTGCACCTATTCCCGCGTGTGGCGCGTATTTCAGGCTGTTCTGCCTCACGGCAGGTGTTGTGATCCGTGGGAGGAGTGGGGGTGTGTGCACACAGGAATTTCCTGTTTTGATTCTGAGTTTGGTCACGTGACCAGGAAGTTCCGATTTGACAGTCTTTCAGCCATGAGGCTGGAGGCAGCCATTACACAGAATTCAAGATGGCGGCACAAATCGCGTCCCAGTGAAGACAGCTGTAATTGTCCATTGTGGGACTTTAAGGAGCATTGTCTGTAAGTTCGTTTATGTTCTTATAATACTGGGAAAGCTGTTATAATGTTAGAATGACCGTTATAATACTCCTTCTTCTTGGTTCTTTCGGTAAATTCACGTAGAAGGGAAATAATAAAATAATAAAAATAAAACATAATAAAATAATTTCACGATGCTTCGGAGCGTATATTTAAGCTGGGATGGAAGAGGGGAGAGCGCCTTGACAAAAGAATTTGCATATCAAGAGGAATTTTGCATATTTATGGGAAATGCAAATATGTGATTAGTACTACTTGTGAAATGCGTAGGAGGTGGGCGGGGGGTTTCAAAGTCATATTATGCCCGTGCATTATGCAGGATTAGCAGCATCAAACGGAGCGGATAAGGGTAGCATTAATAAAGGGAAGGAATGTTAATAGTATGTAGCTGCAGTAACTAAACATCCACGTAAAAAACTAAAGTATAAACTACATAGTATCATCAGTATACTAAATATACTCTCCAATAAGCTGAGCTACTAACAGTAAGTAATGCATTACAATTCTATGTCGCAAAAAATATTATATGCTTCCAGCTAAACTTTTTTCCCTTACATCACACGGGTCTACCCCGTACTATATGCTGCCATAGACAAACCCAACATTAAATTAGATACTGTATTACTATACACCACCCTATACTTTAGACTATACATTGTAATATTACACTATGTATTATTCTACCCACCCTACTCTATACCACACTGCTGTATATTCAATATACAATTACGATACTATATATTACCTTATACATTGTATTAAACATTGCAATTTTATACTATTTATTATTATACAATCTCTTATACACTATACCATTGACCGTCGAGTAAAAGATACTAAGAGGAAGCAACGAAATATGTCAATGGGAGAGTGGTAGTAGGAGACTTGCAGCGGAGCAAAGAATCAATTCCCTGCGGAGAATACAAGATATATAGTCAATGCCAGTGAGTGGACTGCGGTCTGAAACTCACCGTAAACGTGAACACAATCAGTTAAGATCCGAAATGGTTTATTACGTCCTTCCAATGATTGCTGAGCCAGAATCCATCTTCTCGGTTGAAATTGTCTCTGTGTTTGTATATGTGGATCGCCTCATGAATGAATCTCTCATGGTAGCCAGATGGCTTGCAGAGAACCTCTGTCTTGGAGAAGTCAATGTCATGTGAGCCCACTGAATTGTAACAGTGATCTGCCATGGCTGAGGTGTTTGTCCTACCGTGTTTCAGGTCTTCTTTATGTTCACGGATGCGGTCCAAGACATGTCGTTTGGTTTCTCCAATGTAACTGCTACCACAGAGGCAACTTAGTTTGTAGACGCCAGGGTACTGTATGTGTGGAACCACGTCTTTTACAGATGGGACCAGATCACGGATTGTATGTACTGTGTTTAATCGGACCTGGATCTTGTGTTTAATCAGGATTTTGAAGATCTTTTTTGTGACCCCAGCAATGTAGGGTAAGGTGATGGTTTTGAAAGGCTCCTCAACAGAATCCTTCTTGATGGTTAGAGTGATGGCTTTGTGGATTGTGTAGTCGAAGTAACCATTAGCCTTAAGAGCATGGCGTACGTGTTTGAGTTCACTGGCAATGTGTTCCTGGTCGGAGATGCATTGGGCTCTATGGTATAGAGTCTTGATGAGGGAATTCTTCTGGGATGGATGGTGGTGAGAATCCGGTTTTAGGTAAGCATCCGTATGGGTGCCTTTCCTGTAGACAGAGTGACTCATTGAACCATCAGGTCTCCTTTTAATTAGGACATCCAAAAAGGGTAGCTAACCATCTTTTACGAACTCCATGGTGAATCTGATGGCTGGGTGTATGGAATTGATGTGGTCAAGGAATTGGTCTAGAGCAGGCCGCCATGTGGCCAGATGACAAGTGTCATCTACGTACCTCTTCCATAAGGTCGGGCGTAGAGTGGCAGTCTGGATGGCGTCAGTCTCAAATTTCTCCATGAACACGTTGGCTACAACCGGATAAAGGGGGGAGCCCATTGGGGTGCCCTCAGATTGATTGTAGAAAGTTCCATTCCAGGTGAAGTATGTATTGGTTAAGCAGTGTCTCACCAGGGGGGGTACCCCAGTATTCAGCCTTGATGAACCAAGTCTTCAATGATTGCGATGGTGTCAGGTACAGGAATTTTGGTGAATAAGGAAACCACATCAAAACTGACAAGCAGGTCGTCTGGGGACAGGGAAATTCCCTTGATTGTCGATACCAGGTCAGTAGAGTTTAGTACCGCCGAGGTGGTTTTTCCAGTGAAAGGCCGCAGGATTTCAGACAAAAAACGAGCCAGTTTGTAGGTGGGGGAGTTGATAGTAGAGACAATGGGACGAAGAGGTGTATCTTATGTATCTTTGGCAAGCCATATAATCTTGGTGGCCTGGCTGCAGAAGGTTTCAACGAGAACTGTTGTAATGCATTACTTACTGTTAGTAGCCCAGCTTATTGGAGAGTATATTAGTATATTGATGATACTATGTAGTTTATACCTTAGTTTTTTACGTGGTTGTTTAGTTACTGCAGCTACATACTATTAACATTCCTTCCCTTTATTAATGCTACCCTTATTCCCTCCCTTTGATGCTGCTAATCCTGCATAATGCACGGGCATAATATGACTTTGAAACCCCCCGCCCACCTACGCATTTCACAAGTAGTACTAATCACATCTGCATTTCCCATACATATGCAAAATTCATCTTGATATGCAAATTATTTTGTCTAGGCGCTCTCCCCTCTTCCAACCCAGCTTTTAAATATACGCTCCAAGCATGGTGGTGTTTCATTCAGACGCTGTCTCCCCGACAGACCTGGTCTTCACCTGAGGATGGCTGCTTGCGTTGTGGCCGAAACGTCGTGAGAATTATTTTATGATGTTTTATTTTTATTATTTTATTATTTCCCTTCTACGTGACTTTATCGAAAGAACCAAGAAGATGAATCCCTGCAGTCACGAAAGCTTTAAATCGTTATAATACTGTAAATGCCTTTATAATGCTGTTAAATTGTTGTGATAAATACGAGGCCTAGTTAATAACGAAGCCTGCAACTTTCCTTATTGTGAATGTTACTTGTAAATTAATTAGTACCCAAGTAACTATATTGCAATCTGGAGAGCTAGGATGACGAAATGTCTCATTCATAGTGAAGTGTTATGTGTAGTACTGTCATCTCGGGTGCAGTATGGTGATTACACGATGTGCCTTTATTTAACACAATAGCTTATTCTCTTGTATAGCTATTCAGTACTAATGTAGGTGCCTGGTCGATCCATGATCTATTGTGGAGAAATATGTTATCTAGGACAATGTTGTGAAGCTGTAGTGTTCATGCATTGTGTTGATGTTTCCAGTTATTAATAGATGGTGTATCTGTGCTGTGTTTTTCCAGCAGTTTTACCTCGTTAAATTCAATAAATGACGTTTGGAGTCTGATGTTCACCCTGGCTCTGAGGGTTTATTGAACGCGAGGTTAACTACTCAGCTAGTGGTACAACGAAGCGCACAGCGAGGCCGAGACACAGGTGTAATGACGGACTCTCAGGCGATGTTGGTCTCCGTTTGTCCTTTATTGGGTTCTTGCTCGCACCCCGCGATGTCTCCGGTCGGACCCGCACCTCCTCCGTCGCGTGCCTCCACACGTCGTTCGAGTCCTCCGCTCTCTCTCTGCAGCCACACCGCTGCCCGTGTGCTCCGCACACTCTGCAGCCACCCTGCTGCTCCATGTGACTCCGCATCCTCTGCAGCCACTCCGCTGCTCTGTGTGCTCCCGCACACTCTGCAGCCACTCCGCTGCCCCACGTATACCGCTGGCCGACGGTGCCGTGACTCCGACCTTGTGGCAATAGTGCCACTCCTCCGCCAGCACCCCGCGTGGCTTCTCCTATCTTAGCTTTCTCTCGACTCCCGATCCCCTTCCGGTTCACACCCTATATACTCCTCCTCACGTGACCCTGACTCCTCCTCCTCCTCACGTGACCCTGACTCCGCCCCCACTCACCCCGACGACCAGGCTCCACCTCCCCTAATACTCCGGCCCGCGTGAATGGTGCGGAGGCAGCGCCCACCCTGTCCTTGCTCGCATTACATGACTCCCCCCCCACCCCCTGATGAAAAAACCTGGCCGTTTCCGGCTGCAACAGAACAAAATAATGCGAGCAACAGTACAGCAATCAGGCATCACAAGACAAACAACAACACAACAACAACAACAATTAACGAAAGGAAAGGGACTTGGAAGGCGTGCGGGTCGCCGGCCCATCCCGAACGGGGGGCGGCCCCCGCACAGACCGCGACCGCGACAGGGTTTTAGGAGCGGTGGGATCGGAACCGCCCGCCACTGTTGGAGGCCTGTCAATGTCAGAGTCCCGTTTCCCAGAGAGACCCGTCGCCGGGGTCTCCTGCAAATGCGTCCGTGGCGGGGTTGGAGGGGCAGCGGGGTCAAGTGTCCCCGTCGCCATGGTAGGCCCGCCAGGAGCAGGAATCACTTTCTCTGTCCGTGTCACGGCCGGTCCGTCTGTAGAAGGTGTTGTATCTATACCCTTTTTTTTTAATTAATATTAAGAATTATTCTGCCAACATATATAATTTATTTTTTAATAGACACAGGGCAACTTGGGAGCAAACAGAGACAAGCGGAAAACCCGTTCCCCCACTTCCACAGATGCACGCACACCTCGCTTCAAAGGCCAGAAGGCAGGAAAGAGATAGCCATCAAATGTCATAAATTCCACACAAAAGAAAGGGGAGGGGGGGGAGTCGCAAGAAGGTGTTAAAGTAACACCCACGCTTCAGAAAGCCCCCTCACGACACAGGGATAGGCGCCACGAAGAAATATATAATCATATTCTTATCAAAAAAATAGCATTAAACAAAGTTACCAACTTAGCCATGAAGATTAAGCAAATATTATCTATCCTCGCTCCAATTGGAAACCAGACTAGTCTGCACCAGGGTCGCGATTCATCATTTGTTAATTAAATACTGACATTATTTACCTTTAATAATTTCTACGCGGCATGACCGAAGCATCAAAGAATAATTATGGCAGTCAGGGTCGCTCCTAAGCCAAAAACAAACAAATTCCCCCGGGATATCAGATTAAATAATAACAAGAAGTCAAATAATAAGTACGAATTTAGAGTGGATCTCCTAGGAGAGTTAAGGGCGGAGAAGTCTATCATAATTAACCAACACGCAACACTCCAGGGGAAGCGAGCAGCTCACAGCCGTCTTTGTCTTCCCGAGAGGAACGACCAGAGAGCAGGCACAAAGCCAGGAAATGGCCCTCATAAAAGTTCGTGGCGAGCGGGCAATGGCTCGAGAAAGAAAATCAAATGCCTCTTAAAAAAAATAAACACACGCGCAGGGTGCTCCGACGACGGAGCACAGCCGTCTTTGTCTCCCCGCAGCACGGACAGCAAGATTTGCGCACGCGAGCAAATAACATTTTCCCATAGGGAGATCAAACCACGATGAAATACCGTGAAAACGGCTACTTACAATCAAATCACAATAATACTAAGCAGCAAAGTTAGTCATTTTAACTTCCAAACCAAACGAAGCAATGAGAGACAAAGGATAAATGCCCAGAGCGAGGGAGGGCATTTTAGAGCTAGCTCAACGCGTAGGCTTTCGCGACCAATATTATTCATAATCAAAAACGTGGATTATGATTTTTGTAACCTCGGTACGAACGCGAAGCGTCGGTCTGGTTTAGTTTGATGACTCGTGTGGTGCCGTTCGCGAGAAAACCCACCCCTCCTCCCAGAACTATTGCGGGCATCTGTGTCTTTTGAAAAACCTTTCCTCCAATAAAACACAATAAAACACACACACGACACACACGGACGAAACGCACACGAACAAAGGGAAAAGTTATGTGACCCGGCCTTTGAACAACTCGGGAAAACCGAGTGGATTTTCTCAATATAAGCCGAGGAAAAATCGATTCAACTCAGATCTCCAGGGCTCCGGCCCCCACCACAGATCTCTCCGGGGCTTCGGCCCCCACAGATCACCAGGGCTCCGGCCCCCACATCTCTTCTCGTCGCCGACAACGAAGAAGCTCTTCCGTCATCCAGAATGACGATGTTCGCAGGGTAGCGACGTGCATCGACAAGCTGAGGTCTGCACCACCTAAGAAGAATCGCCACACTGAGTCTCCGAGCTGCGAGTGAAGCTGACGGAGATTCCAGCTATCACTCTTGAGCCAACAAAGACACCCAACGTCCACCCAGCAACGAACGAAGCATCGTTCATTGCCAGAGTGACGACCAGCGAGCAACCTGTAGGAAGGGCGGAGATCGCCAAACGTCGACCAAGCGAGCAAAGCAGAGAGCACGAAGCAGTGGAGAAAGCCTGATCGAACGGCTGTGAGGAGGAGGACAGCGCCAACGAATGCGCCGTGTGTTTGATACACACACCGACCAACACCCAGTGAGAACAGACAAGACGTCCAGCAGCGACGACGATATCATCGCACACCGCCGAAGGCGAGCATCGTGCCGACTCAACAATCATCCAGCAGGGGAGAAAGAGAGCCAAAGCCTTCCGAACGAGCGCCGCCGTCAGCTACCGAGAGCCGCCAAGCGCCGCCAAGCGCCGCCGCAGAAAGTCTCGGCTGCAACCCGCACGGGCAGAGGAAATCTCCGGATCGGTCGTATCACCTCCCCCACTCACAGACTCAAGGAAGCACATAGTGAATATCGTGTCAAACCTGTTTCTTTGCCATAGAGTCTCGCCGAAGAATTAATTAAAACAGAGCCAGATTCGCTCTCCCACCAACACACTCGCCCTCACCCACCATTGTCTCAAACATTCCGTTAATAGATATAATCTTGCCAACGAATAGATTGACGTATGCTTCTCCTTCGGGGTACAATAAGTGCTTTTATTGCCGTCATATGAATATCGTCGCATGCTTGTTTTAAAACTCGGCCAGTCGCCGATTGTGCTCGGTACATGGGGGAACTAATGTGATGTCTGGTGGAAAAGTAGAATTACGGTTGTTAGAAGAGTGTTAGCCTTCAGTTCGTAATTGCATAATCCCGCCAATGAATCGATTGACGTATGCTTTTTGCCTTTGCATGTTAAGAGTATCACATGTTTGTTTAGAATAAAATTGTTAACTCAGAAGTATCTCGAGTGTTTCTTTCCAAATCCATGCAAAACTGTCTTATTCATAAGAACTGTAGCCTGCGATGAGATATTAAATTGGAGACCTAACATAACATAAAAACACTAAGATAATCAGTAAATGTTTAATCAATGATAATCGTGTTATCCTGATTGATACAACTCTGGATAAACGAAACTAAGCTTAATTATCATAACTGCACACATTAACATAAACGCAAGCATTCGCATAAATTACTACGATTAGTTCCGTGATTATCATAATTTATGCATATAATTACACACATTAACATAATTTATGCGATTTTTTTTAGTAGATTTCATGAATTTTTATCATTTTTATAAAAAATTCAGAATTACAACATATACAACAAAGGCATGACAGGCGCGCTTGCAGGTTGAACAGGCAAAGTCAGTGGCGCGTCGGATGCAAAAGACACCGGCAAGGCAACATTAGGAGATGACGCATCCGTCTGCGGGGCCACGTAGGGTTTCAATTGAGACGTATGGACGTACCAGTGCCGTGATCCGAACCGAACACGCGCGGACTGCAGACTAGGAAGCTCAATGAGCACAACCGGCCCCTGCCATGGTTTGTGCAACTTTGGGGAGGTCCCCACCCGCACCTGTGGGCAGTGCAGCCAGGCCATGTCCCCCACTCACCAGGGGGATTCCCCATCGGAGCGCCGAGCGCAACGTTCGTTCCGGGCCTGGGTCTTGGCCGTAGCCCATCGGGCCCCCTCCCGTGCCTCTGCCACGCGACGAATGGCGTCCTGAATGTACTCCGGGAGAGGCTTAACAGGACCCTTCGCCCCCGTACCCAGCTGCACGTCCACCGGCGGCACATTCTCGCGGCCGTACATTAAAAAAAAAGGTGAGTACCCCGTCGACGCATCCGGTATGCATAGAGGACCCCAGGGATATGCAAATCCCAATCAGCCTGCTTTTCGCTAACCGTGTGACAGAGCATGGCCGACAGGGTCCGATTAAGCCGTTCCACCATGCCATTCATCTGCGGGTGGTAGGGAGACGTTCGAACCTTCTTGGTCCCCAGTGCAGCACACACCTCAGCCAATAATTTAGAAGAAAAATTTCGCCCTTGGTCTGTGAGAAACCTTTCCGGCGCCCCTTTGTCCATTACATATCCGAACAGGAACGCGTCTGTGAAAGATGCCGCCGACTGGTCGGGAAAGGGCCAAGCCATCGCCCAGCGGGAAAGATATTCCACCCCGACCAGCAAAAATTTATTCCCCCGAGCGGATGGCGGGAAAGGCCCCAAAATATCCAACGCCACCAACTCGTTAATCCGAGACACCTGTATGGACTGCACTGGTGGAACATATGGGTGTTTAGGCGGCTTCCGCCGGGCACAGTCGGGACACGCCCGAATGTGCCGGACGACATCGGTCGTCATGCCGTGCCAGAAGTAGTCCCGCTGCAACGTCAACAAGGTTTTCTGCACCCCGAGATGTAACAACGTCTCGGAGTGCAGAGTCCGAACCAACTCGTACCGTAACGACGACGGCACCACCAGGCGCCAGCGATCATGCAACCCTTCCCTCCACATCAGCAACCCATCTCGGAGAGCGGCTCCCGGCGTCCCACCGGACATCGGTCCCCCCGTCCCCTTCGCAGCCCGACCCCGCATGGCTCCCAGCGACTCATCGAGCAATTGCTCGCGAACCCATACCGAACGCGGCAGGTTCAAAACCCCATCAGCCAGTCCCGGACAAACGGGAGCCTCGGGCACCTCAGCCGGTCCCGGGCATATGGGAGCCTCAGGCACCTCGACAGCGGACACAACAGGCCGAGGGGGTTGCGGAACCCGCGTACATCTATTCGTGCCCGAAGCGCAAGCGCACGGGGACCCCTGCGGCAATCTGGAGAGTGCGTCCGCATTCACGTGACGCGACCCCTTCCGATACTGAATATCGAATGAAAATTCCTGCAGCGTTTCCAACCATCATGTCAATTGGCCAGACGGTTGGTCATATTGCAAAGCCACATGGTCCATGCGCACAATAAATGTACGGTCATACAAATACGGCCGATATTGGCGAAGAAAATGTACAATGCCCAAAAGTTCGTGGCGAGTTACGCAGTAATGGGTCTCCGCAGGAGACAACACGCGGCTACCGTAAGCTACGCCATTCCTTGACTGGGAGAGAACAGCCCCAATCCCGTAGTCACTAGCGTCAGTATCCAGAATAAAAGGTCGAGTGAAATCTGGATAATCCAACGTCGGTGCCGACGCCAAACGATCGCGCAGGCCTTGAAACACCGGCTCTTCCGTCGGTCCCTAGCTGAATCTCCGGCCTTTAGCCGTAAGGAGGTGCAACGGCCTAGCGATCGTGGCAAAGTTTGGAACGAACCTGCGGTAATATGAAGCGAACCCAACGATCTGACACACGTCCCCCACTGAGGCCGGAGTTGGCCAGTTACGGACGCAGGCCGTCTTCTCCGGGTCCGTGGCGACCCCTTCCGAACTAACAATGTGGCCCAAATAGCGCACGGATCGTTGCAAGAGGTGACACTTTTTGGGTTTAAATTTCAAATTGGCGGAACGCATTCTAGCAAACACCGCGTCCAACCTCCGCACTGCAGACCCATTAACACAAGCTCCATCAGCCGCTGGAATGTCGCGGGGGCGGCGTTCAAGCCCATGGGAAGACAATTAAACTGAAACAATCCCTGCGGCGTCCGGAAAGCCGTCTTTTCCCTCGAGGACTCGTCCAGGGGAAGTTGCCAGAATCCCGATGAGAGATCAAGAGTAGAAAAAAAATTCGCCTCAGACAAGGCATCGAGGGAATCGTCCATACGTGGCAGGGGGTACGCGTCCGCAACCGACACCTTTTTTAATTTGCGAAAATCAACACAAAACCGCAACTTCCCATCCTTTTTCTTCACAAGGACCACCGGCGCGCCACACGGACTGTTGGACGGGGAAATGATGTCAGCGGCCAGCATCTCCTCCACTGCGCCGCGAATGTGATCCCGCTCCGGCGGACTCAACTGATGCGGGTTCATCCGAATCGGAGCGGCATCCCCCGTATCAATGTGGTGGGAAAGCAAGGAGGTGCGACCCAAATCGAAATCGTCCACACTAAAGACGTCGGAATACCTCCCCAACAGCGCACGAAGCGCGGACCGCTGGTCCCCAGTCAAAGACGCATTTTCCCCGCACAACTCGGCAATCCATCGATCGTCCTGTGACGTGGAGGCCGATACCCCCCCTAAGAGGCCCCGGCGGTCCTGATCGTCATGGCTCGTGAAAGCAGTCGTAGCGTGAGCCAACACCGTTCCGGCCGGTACAACAACATTATCCGCGCTCCCATTCAACACTTGTATAAACGGAAGTTGACCCGGCCGGACAATCGTCTGTGCCCCGACCAGCATCAAGCCACCCGTTATAGCAGTGGACGGTGATAACAAAACACCCGCCACACCCTCGATTCCAGGCACCGGTTTCCGATACCGCAGCTGTATAAGGCGGAATATCAACCGATACCTCGGATAATGCCTGCACCTGATGGCCAGGAGCTGCCTGGGCCCAAGGTGACGGCAAGAATGAAATTTGCTGACCCCCCGGCAATTCGATACAATTGTGATCCACCCTGATTTGAATGGGCATCTTGGCTAGGAAATCAGTCCCCAACAAACAGGGCACCGCGAGAGACCTGGAAATCAACACTGTCCCAGAAGCCGAAACACCCCCAACCGATATTCTGGCGTCCACCTGACCCACAATGCCCATACTACCCCCGTTTGCCGCTATGCAAGAGTCGTAAACCGGCCGCACCCGCCCCGGCGGGATGGACAAGAGATGAAATATCACGTCGGAGATAATAGTCGTGGACGCACCCGAGTCAACCAAAATGCGCACGTCGATCCCTTGGATCGAACCCAGCACGGTCGATGAGCCAGTCGCGGCCGCAACCACCCTTCGTGCCAATTTGCGCCACTGCGTCAGTGAGCGCCGCGGACCACTGAACGCCCCCACGTTAATAATGGCACTTGATCCGCGTAGCGATGGTGATGCATGAGATGACAGGCCTTGCCGGGTGTCTCATGAGAACCGACTTGCCTGTCGTGTTTGGAGGTCCTGCCGCGTCGCGTCCATGACCGAGGCCTCTTGCTGGGGCGGCTGTCGAGTGCGAGCCCAACATTCTCTGGCGAAGTGGCCCTTACGGCCGCAGCGGAAACACGCCAAGTCGGCTCGCCGTGCAGCACTCCCTCTGGCTTGGCGCTCCCGCACCTGCGGCCCGGAACGCAACCCCGCTCCCCCTCGAGCAGGCCACTGGGTCGATGCCGCCATCAGCTCCTCAGGACCCCTCTCATCCAGAGCATAGATGGCCTTCTTCGGGTCCCACCCTGTTGCACCGCCTTCGACGGTGGGGCTCCCGTCAAGCCTTTACCTGTTTCCACCGGCGAAGGTTGAATTGGGCATCCAGGCACTTAGCCGCCGTTCGGGACGTTAACTTATCGTGGCCGCACACCGGCATGGGGATGCCCAAATCCCTGGATAACTCCAACATTTTACCTAGTATCAGGGGTTCCAACAAATCGGGCTCCGTCTCCGGATACGCGGCCATAGCTAGCTCCATCACAGCGCCCCGGAATGCCACCGGCGATTCTTCAGGTGCCCATTGCTGCTGCACGAACCTGCGATGTGCATCGCCGGGGGGCTCATACGCCTCCGCCATTTCCTCAAACACCCCCTGTAGCATCGTCTTCTTTGCGGATTTGATGGAACGGAAGAACCTAACGGACTCGTCGTCAAGAAGCGTTGGCAAGACCTCCAAGGCTTCCACATCAGTCCATTTTGCGGATCTTACCGCCGCTTGAAAACGGCAGGCGAATGCGCTCCAATCTCCACCAATGGAGAACTCTTTCACAGTCGTTAGATGATGGCTGCGGGTCGCCACGCCGCCGTCATTCGCCGATGGTGATCCATGTGGCAGCGAAAAGATGGCGTCACTCTGCAACGTGTTCAAAATGGTGGCTCCCCGTCGGTCGTCCCCGACCACGCCCAAGATGGCGGCTTCCCGCGCTGGAGGCGGCAAGATGGCGGCTTCCCGCCGTTCCTCCCCGGCCACGCCCAAGATGGCAGCTTCGTGCCGCGTGGTGGAGAGGGCTGGAACCATCGGCAAGGCCCCACTCAGATGCTCCCCGCTTGGCCTCCCCGGACTCGTCGTGGGCGTCACCAGGGTGCATAACTGCATTAAAACAGCCTTCAGCGACTCAAGTTGGGCCGCCACGTGTCGCCATCCCTCCTCGGCGCCCACCCGTGCAACATCTTGCACTCCCGGCGCGTCGCCCGTCCCTGCGTCGCCTCCGCCTTTTATCGTTGGTAGCGCCCCCGCCGGAGAAAGATCGTCGTCGTCTTCAGAAGATGGTGCAGAAGATGGTGCAGGTATGGTCTTTCTTCTGAGCTGTTTCGACATGTCTTACTTCTGACCCCAGTGTAATAAAGGACTCTCAGGCGATGTTGGTCTCCGTCTGTCCTTTATTGGGTTCTTGCTCACACCCCGCGATGTCTCCGGTCGGACCCGCACCTCCTCCGTCGCGTGCCTCCGCACATCGTTCGAGTCCTCCGCTCTCTCTCTCTGCAGCCACACCGCTGCCCGTGTGCCCCTCACAATCTGCAGCCACCCTGCTGCTCCGTGTGACTCCGCGCCCTCTGCAGCCACTCCGCTACCCCACGTACACCGCTGGCCGACGGTGCCGTGACTCCGACCTCGTGGTAATGGTGCCCCTCCTCCGCCAGCACCCCGCGTGGCTTCTCCTATCTTAGCTCTCTCTCGACTCCCGATCCCCTTCCGGTTCTCACCCTATATTTCCTCCTCACGTGACCCTGACTCCTCCTCCTCCTCACGTGACCCTGACTCCGCCCCCACTCACCCCGACGACCAGGCTCCACCTCCCCTAATACTCCGGCCCGCGTGAGGGGTGCGGAGGCAGCGCCCACCCTGTCCTTGCTCGCATTACACAGGCACTACATAGGTATGACTAGATATGAATGGCTGCAATGGAAAGCTGGACTGGGGGAGCATTTCTGTCTGTCTGTCTACGCGCTTGCGAAGGATTTGGCTCTCGAACAGTGGGGTTTTGTAAAAAAAAAATTAGGCAGGTATCACGCCGTAAGCCCTGCGGTGGGAAAGCGCTAATCGTTTTTCACGTGCGTCAATTTTTAATTGGTTAAATTAGCGATTTAGTGCGAATTTTATTTATTTAATTACTTATTACACGCGCTCGGCCGTACCAACTCATGCACCTTCGGAGGAGGAGGGGGCGGCCACTGTCAAGTCAGTGGGGGTGAGGGGAGAATTTTCTTTCACTTTAAAAAAGGTATTAAACAACACAACACGCTGAAGTCAATTCTTCAGAGTGTGATGTCCCCCCCCCCCACCCCGATGTGTGCAGTTACTACTATATTCTAGAACTTAGATAGTATCACCTGGCACACAGGAGGACGTGGGTTCGATCCCGACCCTGACACCACGGTGGACAGCAGATGTTAACTATCTCGACTAGTAGACAGGATGTCGTGGGTTTGATCCAGGCCCTAACGCCACAGTGGTTAGAAGATGTTAGCTATCTCACCTGGCATCAGGGGCGGTTTCTTCATTAGGGCAATTGGGCGACGCACCACCAAAGTGTGAAAGGGACTTTTTCAATTGCATTCACAATCTCATTCAACCACAGAGTTTTGCTAGCCGTCACTGTGCCTCTGGATATAGTCCAATCAGCGTCATGTCACGTTCTGTGGAGTACCGCCTCTTTTTGGGCGATTTCACTCTGGCTGCAGGCACTACAATGCATTCTCTATGGGTTCCGGGAGGGCTCGCACTAACGTGCTCACGTCATCATACGTATCCTTAACTTGTGCAGCGATTGGTGGGAACAAACATACACTATTAAAAATCTTTAAGATTAAGTGACAAATAATATTTGAAAACAATTTTGAATTTGATCAACAACAAAAAATGAAACACTACATTAATATCTTCATCAAATGTGATTAAAAAAATAAAAATAAAAAAGAGAACGAGAGCGAGAGAGACTGTTGGGACATCTCGCGAGTTGAGGCCAGTTGAACTTGAACAACGTCATGGCGAACGCAGTTAATTCTATCGTGTCATTAAAATAAATACCATTCAGGCGTCGTAGTAATCAGGGTAAATTGTCAATTAAAGAGTTAGGGCCACCAAGACCAAATTTAAAAATAAAACAAGTATCTACAAAGGGCGGGAAATCATATAATAGAGGATTCTCGAGAAACTGGTACGAGCGAATAAAATGGCTAGCAGGTTGCGAAGTAGCTAATGCTTTATTCTGCTACCCCTGCATTCTCTTCCATCCCGAGAACGGGACGGACATCGCATGGACAACTACAGGTGTCACCGATATGCATCATCTCTCGGAGAAGCTGAAAAAGCATGAAACGGCGAATATGCATATGGACAGTTGCCTAAAATTGGCGGCTTTCGGGACGGTCAATATTGCCACATAGTTGGACGACAGTTACCGGATAGCTGTACGTCGTCACAATGACGAGGTTAGTAAGAACCGCCACATTCTAGGCCGTCTTATCGACTGTGTGAAGTTTTGTTGCCTGTTCGAATTAGCATTGAGGGGCAAAGATGAGAGCGAAGGCTCAAGCCACGCTGGCATTTTTCGTGGACTGGTCAACTTGGTAGCATCGCTCGACGAGGTGTTTGAGGAGCACTTGAAAACTGCCATAGTCTTTAAAGGTACATCAAAGACTGTACAAAATGAGCTGTTGGATTGCATGCTATCAGTCATCAGGGAGCATATAATGGAAGAGGTGAAGTCAGCTAGATTCG
Source organism: Lampetra fluviatilis (assembly GCF_964198595.1). Taxonomy (NCBI): domain Eukaryota; kingdom Metazoa; phylum Chordata; class Hyperoartia; order Petromyzontiformes; family Petromyzontidae; genus Lampetra; species Lampetra fluviatilis. Next base: position 200,776 of record NC_136351.1, read on the forward strand.
TAGCAATTCAAGCAGATGAGACTACTGACGTTTCTACACAGACTCAATTAGTGCTTGTGTTCAGATACATTGACACGGACCATGCTGTGCAAGAACGTTTCTATGAGTTCATCCCTATCTTGAATACAACAGCCGAGTCGATTGCCAGTGTGATTCTGGAGAGGCTGAACAGTCTTTTCACTGATGATGACAAAGCTAAACTCATCGCGCAAGCATATGATGGGGCAAGTGTGATGAGGGGAAAGCGGGCTGGTGTGCAGCAAAAGGTGCGTGAACATTATGAAAATGCACATTATGTGCATTGCTATGCACACCAGCTGAATTTGATCATGCAGCAAGCTACATCTCAAACTCCAGCAGTTAGAGTATTCTTTTCTGATCTGAGTGGCATTACCAGCTTTTTTACCCGGTCACCAAAACGCACTACTATTCTCGACGAGATTGTTGCACGAAGGCTGCCTCATCCACAAGATGGAACTTTAATAGCAGAATCGTGAACACTGTATACGAGAACCTAGATGACCTTATAGAGTGTTTCAGATCTATTGCGACTGACAGCTCATTTGATAGCAACACGGTGAGGGAGGCATCTGGCTTCCTGAGGATGCTGCAAGATGAAGACTTTCAGTTTTTTCTGCATCTGTTTAATCAAATCATGCCTCACGTTGACGTGATGTACCAGCAGTTGCATGAAGAAGAACATTGATGCAGTCTCCATCAAACAAGCCCTCCAGAACTTCACAATGAAAGTGCAGTCCATCAGGTAAGATCATATAATATTGTTCATACCTTCTCCATATAGGACCATGTCATTTAAAAATGTATGCTATATGGTAACAAGATTTAGACACTTAAAAGTGGGGAACTAATTTAATCATCTGCATCTTTGGAAATTTTAATTACCTTGTCTGTAACAAAGTTTAGCCAGCAAATTTTTAAATCTTTTGAGCTATTCTCAGAAAATATATCTAAAACAAACTAATTGTGTTGCTTCTGTTTTTCTAAGACATGAATAAGTATTGTCAATGACATGAGATTATTCATAAAACATGTTTTATTCATAAAAACACTGTTGATCTATCTGTGTTCAGGGACCAGAGCTCATTTCAGGAGCAGGAGCAAGTAGCAACAGGAACAACAAGATCTAGGAGGGACTTGGGAGAAGAAGACAAGCAGAGGCTGTCTAAAGAGGTATTTATTGCTGACCATTTAAATACTCGAGTGTTGGAAAATCTCACTTTGTTTTTACAATCAGTTTAGGAAAGGATGGTAGCAGTCTTTTTTACTCCTAGCATTGTACTTTGAAATTTGTACATTCCATTCGAACACCAACACAATCTTTATCCTACACGTCAACGATTCAGTCAACAATATTATTTGTCGCCACCTAGTGGAATCTTTAATAAAATAAACTATCTGAGAGGATTGAAAATACATTTGCTGGTCAAAAACCCTTGTCAAACTCCATTTGAGCTTGAATTTTGGTAAAATGTTAATTAACGTAATAACACACACACACACATAAATCATCGCTGTCGGACTTGTATGTCCAAAAGTACCAAAACTATTACTTTCCAGGAAACGAAAGAAAACCAGTTTTTTCTACAAAAGAATTTCCAAGCTCTTTTAATGCTTTTCATTGGTTAAATATTTGTAAAACACATTGACAGATGTAAAGGGTGACCAATAGCATTAATTTTTAAAAAAATATGGAGATATAAAATATGGATTCTGCCTGATACATTCTTGCTGTCGGGATGGAAACCTTGTATCTCCATATTTATATTATAATAAATAATTTATTTTATTAATAAAATAAATGCATTTATTTTGTCAGGTCTGCGACACAATCTTGGTCCACACCAAAGAAAGGTTCTCCTTTACCGACCACCTTGTAAGTGCCACGCTGCTACAAGGAGAGATGTTTCAACAGCATGGCCATACATTCGCTGTTGAGGCTCTGAACATCACTGTCAGGGCATACCCTATGTTAAATAAGGCGAAGCTGTAGACTGAACTGTCTCTCATTTATGAGAGTCCAGAATTCAAGGGCTGCTGTGGTGCACTGGCGTTGTACCAGGTTTTGCTGAAGTACAACCTCCAGGATACTTTTTCAGAGACTGTTGCTCTGTTGAACATCCTCATAACCACTTCCATGACAACTGCTGAAGCTGAGAGGTGTTTTTCAACCTTAAAGAGAATCAAGACATTCCTGAGAAATGTAATGGGACAGGAACGTCTGAATGCACTGGCTATGCTTTCCATGGAAAGGGAACTAGTCAGGAACATGCCTGCTTTCAATGAGAGAGTAATTGATCACTTTGCTACTTTGAAAGAGAGAAGAGCAAAATTTCAGTATAAGTAAGCAGTGTATTAAGCGAGTAATGTGATGTAAGCAGTGTAATAATAGTGAGTATATAAACAAACAAGGAGATGTATTGTAAAAGTCACTTTATTTTTCATTAATATTAAAGTAGTGAAGTTGCCTTTACATGCTTAAGCTGTTAATTTATCCATTGCATGGGTGGACCTTATCCTTATCAATCATCCAAACATTTGCCCCCCCTGAGAGATTTTGCAGGAGCCGTCACTGGGAATGAGACATTACACACTTCGACATTGAACCTCACTGATCATTCCATTCCGACCTGACAGAGGCCACTTAAAATGTATTTATTTGTTAAGTTGCCATCAAGTTAAGTTGAAAACGCCGCGTAAGGACTCCTTGGTGCTCTTACGGCTTGAGAAGAAGTCAATGATGACGCTCACTGTTACATTTTAAACAATCATTTTTATAGGTCTAAATGTCCACGCTCAGGAAGTGACCCCGCAAGCTGCGGGGTCACTTCCTGGAGTCGTGGAGTTCTGCCATTATGAGTACGGTACATTTTATTAAAGCGTGTTTTTAAAAGTATTTTTAAATGATTTATTATACCACAGCTGTACCGAAAATCTACACGAAAAATAAAATGTATCTTTTGGGTTTTTCCTCCAATCGCATCCAATTTTTCATAATTTCTCTGGGTGTAGTCCCTTGACCCTTGTGTGACCCCGACAATCAATCCTGGCCGTGTTCCCCACCAATCTACAAAGTCATCAAGTTAATGTTCCAGTGAATTCGCATAATTGTGCTTCAATAGTCATCCTCATAAATATCTTCTTTTTACCACAAAGTCCAACTATATCCCACTGTAATTATCTGAAATGGTTTGCTTCGTTTTCAGAGGGGGTCCATGTGTTGTTCGTGGAAAATGGAGGCGTTCTCTTCATACTTAGTGATTCTCAATGCTGGGAAATGCGTGCCGTAATTGAGGCTTCACGCCATGGAGGCATTATGTCACGTAACTTCACAATGCTATTCAGCACGGGTGGAAAAAGTTGCCCGTTACTGTGCGGTGTGTAAACATCGTCACTGGGGAGACAAAGGCGGCTGGGCGTGGTGCTGGCCACCCACCCCCTCTAATGCCATGCCGACCTTCATATGTACTACTCGCGAACAGCACTTGCCCCAACACTCTGTTAAGGCTATATGGGGGATCTTTGTCTTTTTTTTGGTGATGGTGTGCATCTGTGTCCGTGTGGCTGTGATCTGTGTACAAGTGTAGTGACATAGAATGGGTCACTAGAGCGCGTAGTGCTGGTTACTGGTAGAAAGCGGGATTATGGGTGTAGTAGCCCGGTCTACCAGCAGGGCAGGTGAAATGTGCCACTGGAGCGCGTTGCGCCAGTTGCTGGCATAGAAGGGACATTTGAGGACACAGCAGCGGGTCTGCCAGCAGGGCACGTGATAGTCCGGGGTAACGGATGTAGAGTAAAGTGACAGAGGGGACATGTGGGGTGAAGCCGAGAACCTTCTGGTAGGTTCCAGAAGGGGGCGTGGCAGAATCTTCCTGAGAAACGTTATTTAGACTAAATGATGTTTTCCTGGATAGATTGGCATAATAACAACATATACGAGAAGAAGAAAAATGTTGGCGATCACAGAAGTTACACACTGGACAATATGATGATGGAGTTGGAGTATCAAAAGGGGTTGGATAACAAATGCATTGGAAAAGTTCGTTAAAACTGAAAATCCAAAGACAATATCAAAACGAAAATTATACTTACAAAACAGATTGTGCCAATATCGTACTGTTATGTGCACCAGAATGTTGGAGTCTGAGCAAAACAGATTAATGAAAAATACGACATAAATGGATGGCATGAGGGAATGATTTGGAGTTTCAAGGCAGTAATAATTAAGATATACGCAAATTAAGATGAGGAGAAATATGTTCACAAAACGCACAGACGACAAGACTGCAGTACTTTTGAGAATGGAGCTTCACAGAGTACCAGAAATGGTGATTAAAATACAATAATTGAGATCTAGAGGCAAAGACAGCGTGTTTGACTGAATAAGTGCAGCAAGATGTAGAACAGAGGGGATTGGTGATGGATTATTGACAGACTAATTGATAAACAAGTTGGTAGATCACAGGTAGCAATTAAGGACTGTGGTCAGACCCATCGTGACTGCTCAGTAGAGGGTGGTGATCTGAAAGAGAAGTGAAAGTCACTTTGCTTGTGCGTTGAGACCTCTGTCGTGAATGAGGTCAGCACCAGTCCACAGTTTGTCTGTCACTGCTGCTGCTGCCAGTTTACTCAAAGTTGGGTTGAGAAGTACCTCAGGCAAGACGACCACAATGCACGTATTTAGGAAATGTTGATGAGTTTGTTGTTGCATATCCACACATGGCCGTGTGCTTCTAGATGAAATAATGCGTGTTGTTTTCAGCCTACACTGGTTATGATTGGTTTTTTTTCTCATAATTTACAGATTTGATTATTGTAACTGAAAATATTGGTGACATTTTAGACTGGGCCCGTAGCCTACATGGCGTGACTGAGATTGTTATCATAACATGTGTGTCACTGTGTGCACGTGACGGTGTTTATGTGTTTCGGTAGTCAGAGGAGTGTATCTCTGTCTCTCTCTCTGTCTCCGTTCTGTCTGTCTATGTTTGAGACTACACCCTCAATTAAAACTACAATACGAAACTGCTCCACCACACACCACTGCACTACACCACACACAACACTCCAACACAGTACCACACCACACCACTCCACCACTGCACCACAACACAATACCACAGCTCTAATTCTAGATTTGAAGCTTTCGTGACTGCAAGGATTCATACTCTTAGGTTTTTTCGGTAAAGTCACGTAGGTAAAAATTTTAAATTAATAAAGTAAAATAAAATAAAAAATCACGACGTTTCGGAGGCAACACAAGCTTCCGTCTTCAGGTCGTGATTTTAATTTTATTTTAATTTTACTTTTATTAATTTAAAATTTTTACCTACGTGACTTTACCGAAAAAACCTAAGAATATCAACCACAGCTCTACACCACTACAGCAAAAAGTTGTACCACTACATCACGACTACTCCACGCGTCTACACCTTCCCACTCACCACACTCCAAACCACACCATTAGCAATGGCGCCATTAGCGACGACGTCTCTAGCGACGACGTCCTTAGCAACGGTGCCGATAGAACCAACGGGCAGCCTTAGCGACGGCGTCCCTAGCGACGGCGTCTCTAGCAACGACGTCCCTAGCAACGGTGCCGTTAGAACCAACGGGCAGCCTTAGCGACGGCGTCCCTAGCGACGGCATCCGTAGCAACGGTGCCGTTAGAACCAACGGGCAGCCCTAGCGACGGCGTCCCTAGCGACGGCGTCCCTAGCGACGGCGTCCCTAGCGACGGCGTCCCTAGCGACGGCGTCCCTAGCGACGGCGTCCCTAGCGACGGCGTCCCTAGCGACGGCGTCCCTAGCGACGGCGTCCCTAGCGACGGCGTCCCTAGCGACGGCGTCCCTAGCGACGGTGCCGGTCAGCCTAAGTGAGGGTGTCCCTAGCAACGACGTTCCCTGGTAATGGTTGGCCCTGCAGGAATATTAGGAGAGCTTCAAGAGGCTGTTTGAATGTGTTGGAAGGAATGATTGAATGATGTAACGAATCAGTGAATGAGGTAAGAATGTGTCTGTACGTACGTATTGCTTCACGTAGCTTTAAAGTGCACATGGCCTGGCACAATCGCGCTGGTGACGTCACCGCCACTTGGTGGTAGTTGTGTGTTGACAAATGAGTGGTCATGTAGTGATTAGTGCTCTGTGCTATGAACCCGACGACCACAGGTTCATTGTAACTTATTGCCAACACAATTGAGGATTATCTGAACCGGTCCTTGGCTCCCCTAGGTCAACTCTGCCTCAAATTAGTATCTGGTGCGGTGTGTAAACATGGTGATGACCACCTACCCTCTAGTGTGTCGTGCTGGCCTTCATAGGTACTTGCCAACAGCATTTGCCCAGCAGTCTGTTAAGGCTATACGAGGGATATTTGTCATAGTCTTGTGTCTGTGTGTATGTTTAGAGTGGTAGTGTAGCGGTTAGTGCAATGTGCTATGAACCTGGCGATCGGAGTTCGATTCTCGCAAACTTTCATCACCAATGACGATTATTTGAGCCGTGCTGGCATTTATAGGTTCTAACTAACAGCACTTTCCCTAACAGTCTGTATATATTTACGCGATCTAATCTATCCCAAAAAACTTCCATTATTGATGATGTTAGTTGCGAAAGCCTCCGTGTTATTCTGTGAAAGGCTACATGGGGAATCTTTGTCTTTGTGATTGTATTTGTGTCTATCTGTGTTAATGCTTTTTGAGGGGTAATAGTGTCATGGTTTGCACACTCTGCTACAAACTCAGACACCTGAGTTAGATTCCCGGTTCCAGTTCAGAATCACGATATTCATTTGGATTGGAAGAGTCTGACGACCATGCATTAAATGAACAACTCGATACGAAACTAACACAAAACCCCTACATTGGATTTAACAGCTGCAAGCAACAATTAGAGTGCAGGAGAATAAGAGTTAGGAAGCAGTAAAGTTAGCACGCAGATCAGACCATTGAATTCAGACACTGTGTCTTGTCTTGGTGTGGTCTGGGACTGTTTTTGTTGTTTTGCTGCCTTTCCCTAGCTTGCATTAGATATTGACAAATCGCCATGCATGTATTTACTAATTACTTATTCACTACATTTAAATTCGTACATTTTTAGTGAATTGTGTAACTTTTCTCTCTTTTGCACTCCTATCATTGTTGTATTCCTCGTAGTAACTTGTTGACCCGCCCCTACTGGACATCTGTGAAAAAGATCTTCATAGCTCATCGGATTCCTCCTCCAGTCTTAATAAAGTTTCTCATTCTGAGAGAATACCCAACCTGAACCCTTCACATCATCGCATCGCAGAGTCTAGCGACTCTATCCAAGCCCAGTGGTCTGTCTGTCCAGACTCTCAAAGTGCCGCATTCAAGCCGTCAATTTGTTGAAGGAACTGCATCCCATCCAGTTTTCTGCAGCAATCCAACGCAATCAGATTGACGGGATCCTAAGTTACATGAGGTACATCTGAGGTCAACGCTACATAACGACATAAATAATTTAATAATGGTGTATTGGGAGGCAGAGTGACGCAGCAGAAAGGATCCTGGATCAATTGGAGACTCGGCTGCCTTTTTGGGTGGAGATGACATGATTTCACCTCGTTCTGTATGAGGGTGATTGAGCGTGTGAGGGAGTGGAGTTGGAATGTACTCCTTTTGCTCTGCATGAGGGTGACTGGGTGGAGCTTGTATTCTCTTTCTCTTCTCGCCATGGGTTTCCTCTAGATTATCAGGCTCTTCGTCCACAGTGAAAGGACCCACAAAATATAAATGGTGTTTGACAAAACATGGCAATGCTGAAAACTCACCTGCACATGACTCGATTGGGGTTACACAACAGCAGCAACATTGCTTCTTACGCGTTTGAATACTGAGCAGAACCTTCCTGAACAAAGAGTATTTAGACTGAAGGATGTTTATTCTGAGTTGACGGGCGTAATAACAACATATATATGAGGAGAAAAAATATGGTTGCGATCACAGTCGTTACACACTGGACATTATGATGAAGGAGTTTGAGTATAGAAAGGAGCTTGATAACAAATGCATTGGAAAAAGTTTATTAAAACTGAAAATGCAAATTACATTCGAATTAAAACGAAAACTATACTTGTGACACAGGTTGTGCTAATATCTGCGTCGCAAGTATAGAGTTTCGAGGTAGTAATAATTAAAATAAACGTAAATAAAGACGAGAAATTGTTTTTACAAAACCTACTTACAAAAAGACTGCAGTAGCTTCGACATGTCTCAAGAATGGAGCTTGACAGAGTTCCAGATATGATGATTAAAATACAATGTTAGATTGAGAAAGTGCAGCAAGATGTAGAACAGAGGGGATTGGTGATGGATGATTGACCGACAAATTGTTAGACAAGTTGGTAAACCACAGGTAGCAATGAAGGACTGTGGTCAGACCCATCTTGACTGCTCAGTAGAGGGTGGTGATCTGAAAGAGAAGTGGAAGTTACTTTGCTTGTGCGTTGAGACCTCTGTCGTGAATTAGGTCAGAACCAGCCCACAGTTTGTCTATCTCTACTGCTGCTGTCAGGGTTTATCTGAGTATCCACACATGGCCATGTGCTCTTCAAATAAATTATTTGTGTTGTTTTCAGCCTACACTATTATTTTGCCATGATTATTTTTCTCAAAATGTACAGATTTGATTAATGTAACTGAAAAGATTGGTGACATTTTAGACAGGGCCTGTAATCTACATGGCGTGCCTGATTGGTATCATAACATGCGTGTCGCTGTGTGCATGTGACGGTGTTTATGTGTTTCGGTCGTCAGAGGAGTGTATCTCTCTCTGTCCCTTTCTCTGTCTCTTTGCCTCTCTTCTGTTGTCTCTCTCTTTTTCCTTTCTGTCTCTCTCTTTCTGTCTATCTATCGTTTGAGACTATACCTCAATTAAAACTACAATATGAAACTGTGCTCCACCATACACCACTGCACTACACCACACACCACACTACAACACAGTAACACACCACACCACTGCACCACTCCACCACTGCACCACAACACAATACCACAGCTCGACACAACTACAGCAACAAGTTGTACCACTACATCACGACTACACCACGCGTCTACACCTTCCCACTCACCACACTCCAAACCACACCATTAGCAATGGTGCCGTTAGCGACGGCGTCCCTTAGCAACGCCGTAGCTAGTATTGGCATCCCTAGGGACGGTGCCGTTAATCAAATGGTCAGCTTTAGTGAGGGTCCCTAGCAACAATGTCGCTAGTAACGGCTGGCCCTACAGGAATATTAGGAAAGCATGAGAAGGCTGGTGGGAGGTGCTGGAAGGAATTATTGAATGATGTAACGAATTCGTGAATGAGGTAAGAATGTGTGTGTATGTACGTATGTCTTGACGTAGCTTTAAAGTGCACTTAACCAGGCACAATCGCCGTTGTGACATCACCGCTACTGTGTGGCAATTGACAGTTGTTGTATGCAGTAAGACGGAAATAATTGATATCTCTATTCCAATTTAATAATTTGCGGGTATTATTATTTTCAAATTTGGACCATGACGCTGGCACACAATGACCAACTCTTGCAAATTACATATTGAGCTCAGGCGCTCTATAAATAAAATGTGAAGATCAATAAGATGAGATAGACAGCTTACTATTAATACACCCGCAGTGCTCATCAGGGTGGCGGATGGATTCAAACCGTGCACCACTGCAACAAGCAGCGAATGCGCTACCGCTAGGCCAAGCCACCAAACTGTGTCGAGGTCGAAACTATCAGTTATGTGGTCGAGTTAATTCTGGTCACACAACCCCTCGACTGGCAAGTTGTGGGGAAGCTCACAGCCAGTGGATTTACAGAGGGCTCTGTGCTCATATAATTTTACTTTAATTGCTTTGTTTCCATGTCCATGTGTGAGCCCGATGAGATTGAAAATCAACATTGGATAGACACAAGAACAAATAAAAAAAAGTCCACCTTTCAGACTCTCTCCCTCTCAGTTCAAAAGCCATTGCATCAACATTGGGTCTGAGGCTGCATTGGCCGATTCCCCCGGCTCATCGGACACATCAGACACCGGCCGTACAGTGCTTGGAGATGAGCTTTCAGTTTGAGGAGGAACGTATGGTTTCAGACGTGACGGATCGACAACCAAAGGTGACTCCCCACCTGTATATACACACACTGTGGCCATTTAATCTCCACCACTTGCATAGGACCCTGACATGGCCGATGCAGTTTAGGAGACGTGCCCAGGGGCACCTACGGGCAGTGCAACCATGCCCTGTCCACGATGGCCCATGGAAGCACACGCTCATGCCACCCCGCGTTCTTTTCATTGGCCGCCTGTGCTTTGGCGGTATTTACCTTAGCCATGTCGTGTGCTGCCGACATGTGGCACAGCGTAACCTGCAGCGGCGTGGATAGGGCCGTTTATCCCTTGCTCCCCGTTATACCCAATTGGACCTCCATGGAGGGTTCATTCTCCCTCTGGTACATGAGGAAAAATTGTGAAAATCCCGTGGAAGCGTGCGGGGCCATCCTGTACACTGCCCAATCGGTTTTCGCCATGCTGACCGCCTGACAGAGCATAGGTGTCAAAGTTCTGTGCAGGCATTCCAACATACTATCCGTTTGGGGATGGTATGGTGGTGTTCTAACTTTCTTAGTGCCTAGCGTGTCGCACACCTCTTGCAGCAGCTTCGATGAGAAATTCCGGCCGTGATCCGTGAGAAATTGCTAGGAGGCTCGCTTATTAATTACATAGCCGTGCATAAATCCATCAGCAATAAATACGGCCGATTGGTTAGGCAATGGCCAGGCCATCGGCCACTGAAAGAAATATTCAACCCCTATTAGGAGATATGTATTTCCCCTCTGCGTGGCTGGTATGGATCCCAGGATGTCGATTGCAACAAACTCGTTAATCCGAGGCACCGTAATGGTCTGCAATGAAGGCTGAGACTTCCTCGCTGGCAGTTTCCGGCATGTGCAATTCCTGCAACCTTTTACCAGATGGTATACGTCGCTCGACATTCCTGCTCAATTAAAGTCACGCTGCAAAGTCAATAAGGTCTTTTGCACCCCGAGGTTCAACAACTTTTCCTCGTGCACCACCCGCATCAACCTGCCCCGTGGGACGGTGTGAAAAACACTACAGTGATGGTGCAGCCCCTCGTCCCACCTCATGAAGGACAACTTGTGGACCTCCCGTGGGAGTAGACCCTTTGTACTGTAATGCAGCACGATGCCATCAGGAACCCATCCACCATCTGCAGCTGCCTGCACTCAACCTACGTGAGGTTCAAAGCGCGACCACCAAAGGCGGTTTATAGCAGCCCGCGCCCAACAAACATGCACAGCGTTATGCCAGGGGCAAGTGGGACAACGTATCTGCATTACAATGTCGCACCCTTTTACGATATATAACTTGGAACGAGTACTCCTGAAATATTTGCAGCCAGTGTGAGAGCTGGCCGGAAGGTTGGTCCACTCGCAGAGAGTACTGAAGGGCTGCATGATCCGTGCGAACAACACAATCCCTGACATAAGGCCTGTACTCTATGAGACCTCCTTTACCAGTGGCAAAACATAGTAATAGGTTTTTACCCTTTTAACTGGTACAAAAACTGACACCTTTATACAAGGCATCATGTTTGCAATAACCACAACACAAGCAGTAAAAATGCAAACAAAAAGAAACAACTCTGATGATGAAAATGATATGCACTCTCCTTGAAGTTGATTGGTCCACACCCGAGACAGCTTTTCTTAGAGCCTAGTCTCCATTGGTGTTGGACCAGATGACGCCAAAAGGCGTACAACTCACTGGTAAAGGAGGTCTCATAGTGTAAATGCTTACCCCGAGCTCTCAATACTCTGATTGTGCGCTGTTTTTTGAGTTCATACCTGGTGTCGTCCGCTACACCTGCCGAGACGTGCTACGATGAGGACTGAGAGGTGTTCGACCCAAACGCCTTCATCAAAAACCTGCCCTCTGCTGTCTGAGGAGCAGCTGGTCCATAAGCCGGCACTCCCACTCAAGACCCGCAGCACCCCAGAATACTTGCTCATCCTCGACCTAGGTGAAACCCTGGTGCATTGCAGTCATTCATCTGAAGGACGCAACATTCATATTCCCTGTTCTATTTAAGTATGTCAATTGCCCGGTGTATGTCAACTGCCCATATGCCTGCATCCATACTACTCTTGGGAGTTTTCGGAGATGTGGAAACATTTTGAGATCTTTCTCTTTATTGAATCCAAAAAAACGTGTATGCTGACAAACTGTCCAATATTTTGTATCCAGCCAAGACATCAGTGAGAGGCACTGGCTATTCAGAGAGCATGGCCTGTGTGTACCAATGAACTACATGAAGGACCTCAACATCTTCTCAGGTTTTTTCGGTAAAGTCACGTAGGTAAAACATTAAAAGTAATGAAAGTAAAATAAAACAAAATAAAAATAAAATTCACGACGTTTCGGAGGCAACACAAGTCTCCGTCATCAGGTGGGACCGTCACAGCCAGATTAGCTGCATCCACTTGATGCAGCTAATCTGGCTGTGACGGTCCCACCTGATGACGGAGACTTGTGTTGCCTCCGAAACGTCGTGAATTTTATTTTTATTTTGTTTTATTTTACTTTCATTACTTTTAATGTTTTACCTACGTGACTTTACCGAAAAAACCTGAGAATATGAATCATTGCAGTCACGAAAGCTTCAAATCTAGACCTCAACATCCTTGGGCATGAACTCTCAAAGAGCATAATTATTTACAATGCCCCACAGGCGTTTTTCCTACCGGCTGTCTAATAGGATCCCCATCGATAGCTGGTTCATAGATCGGGTGCAGCATACCTGTGAGCCTAATGGTGTGGTGACTGGTTGTCAATGTTGCTTCAGGAAATGTTGTGGTAATCTCTTCAGATGGGTTACACATTGGTAGATCGTGCATCAGCAAACCTGCTTTTGCTGGGTAGCCCCTGTGGTGAACAGGGAAGCAGCCTCGTGCATAAGTCCTCCCTTCCCAGTACACAGCCTCTCCTTCGCCAAGACTCCTACCGAGCCTCCTCGTGGTTACACACCGTAACTGGGTGTCCTAATGGCCTCAGGCTAATCAGCAGGGGATCTCGGAGCTGCAGTGGTCCCCAGAGGTTTGATGCGCCCGCCCACTCTGAGTGGACACGCCCTGTGGGTAAGTCTGGGAAGAAAAAGGCTAGGGGAGCACACCCTGAGAGAAAACTAAATGCTGGCAGCGCACTATTGGCGGTCCTCCAATAGACTGGAGCTCCTGTGTGAAAGCTGCTGGTCGTCTTAAATGTCCTCTTGCCATTGGAGCTAACCACCTCACAGTGAAGAATGTTGTATTGGGACAGCGCACCCCCAACACCACTCGAAAACATTATCCTTGCGCAGGAATCTTCTCCAAAGGGCGAATCCTAAATTGAAACCTTAGAAGTCTGACGGCGATGGGTAGTTTGGTGATTGAAGTATAAAATAATGCTCTGGGAGCTCCTACCCGTCCCCTGCTCGTCAGCAGCTGGGATGAGTGGCAGATGATCCCGACAGATCCCTGTGCGACTGAGCAGGCATATTTAGGAGTCACAATGCTCACCCCACATGGGACAGGGCCTCGAAAAGGTGGCCCAACCATTGCCGACTCAGAAACTCCTGGATATGTTACTGCCCCTTTCGGGACATTCCACTTAGCAACCGAAATAAGCACAACAAAACTATATCCCTAAGATTTGCGATATGAAATTTTAAAACATTACTGGATGCCACCCAAGGAATTTACAGGCCCCACAGCATGGGACCGCGCTTGTAGCTGCTGAACGGAAGTGCTACAATATTTACATCACAGCTTCAAGTGAAACCAGGCTGCTTGGCGAGGGGGCACTGCATGAAGTTTGAGAGGGTTATACTTTCTGTTAGAAGAACAGCACTTACATAGAGTGAGATTTGCTGTGAAGAATACCCTCCTGACGAATCTCACAAAAGCACCTGTTGGCATAAGTGAGAGACTTATGTTGCTCCGTATCCCCTTGGCAAATAAACAACATGCCACACTACTTAGTGGATATGCTCCAGACACTACCAGTGTCTAAAACCGTATTACCAGTCACTTGACACTGCCTTGACAAAATCATCCTAATGGGTGATTTTAATGCCAGTGGGGAAGAACACCTTAAACCTGGAAGGGAGTGATTGGGAAGCACGGTGTCAGAAATGTAAACGACATAAGGCTCTTAAGCTTATGTACCGAGCGTGATCTGATAATCACAAACACACTTTTTCAACAGAAATATCATTACAAAACATCCGGGATGCATCCAAGTTCCAAACATTGACACTCAATAGACTACGTAATAGCGTGACGAAATTTGCACCAAAGAAGTCTGACATATGCACGCGCGATGAGAGGAGCCGAGCACTGGATGGACTATCGCATCATTGTTGCCAAATGCACATGGAAGTACGCCCTGCCATCTGCCCTCGAAGATCCACTAAGAAGAAACTCCACATTGCCGGGCTCAAGAGCGATGATGCTAGAAACAACCCTTGCTACCCGTCAGCCGAAAATTGGCCAACGTGGAATCTCTTATTTGTGCTGAGGGTACAGCTGATAAAAATGGACCTTGCTCCCCACCAATCTGTATGAGGCAGCAGCTCAAACCGTCAGATACAGCAGCAGAAAGCACCAATACTGGTTCGATGAGAACTTAGTCTATTCACACTATGCTGGACAACATGCATAAGTGTTCACAGTGCAGCACTTGACAACCCACACTCAAGATCCCTCAGAAGCCAGTACAATGTAGGGAGGTACAAGCCACTCTGCGAACACTCCAGAATACATTGTTTACAATGAAAGCACATAAAATACAAGCATATGCAGACGTGAATGACATGCGTTATTTCTACGATGAAGTCAAGACTATCTATGGCCCAAGAAGCTGTTCCCTCACTCCCCTCCTACCCACAGATATAACTCTTTTCAAGGATCAGTACCAGATCACCCAGAGATGGTATGAGCATGTTGCGGCCCCGCTCAACCAACCCAATGTGGTTGAATGTGCAGTGTTGGAGGAACTGCCCAGCCGAGCCGATATAAATGACCTTGACCTTCCACCAATCTTCTGAGGTCAATCAGCCATCAAATCACAAAAAAACAGTAAGACACCGGAACCAGACTGCATCCCCGCTGAAATCACCAAAGACAGATGCTATCTTGTGGGCCAGATAACTTCACCTTTACATCCTGGAAATTTGGAAACAAGAGACCATCCCCCAACAATGTAAGGATGCAAACATTGTGACAATATTAAAAAATAAAGGCAACAAATTTGTCTGCGGCAACAGCAGGGCATCTTGCTGCTCTCAGTTGCAGGTGTAATGCGTGTCTGATGAGGGACACACTAGGATAGGAGGCACCACACTTTATTCACTTAACAGTAACAGCTACAACAAGGCTAATTTACACCCCAACAAGAGAGAGGGGAGATTCTTCATGCCCGGAGCCTTAACACTCTCCGCTCCCGCTTCCACCGGTGTGACCATGCACCATACGAGCCCCACACTCACCGACTCACACTGTCCCAAGGCCCCGCCTCTTCCCTTTCCCTTCCCCGAGCGTGGCCCCACCCCGCCTCTTGCCACGTCACTTCCCCTGATTCTCCCGATGGCAACCGAGCCAACGTGACAGGCTCCTCGAGTCCCCATCGGCAGGCAAGTGCAGGTAAGGGAGTGCATCTCCTCACAACAACCACACCCCAGGGACGCCATTTACGTCCCTACATCACCCTCCCCCCCCATTTGTGAAACTCAGCAGTCTCGGCTGACCAACCTACAACGCTACACATGGGCCTCCAACATCAACGCAACAACGATAACAATAATAACAATTAACCCGAACTAAGTGAAATACTTATTTACACAATATACAGAACACGGCAAACAAGAGAGCATCCCGGGGTCAATTGCCCCCCCCCCCTCACAGGTTTACAAGGCCGACCCATCACCCAGACAACACCCCCCCCCCCCGCACATGTGGCGCCGCGCCCGAACACACGATGAGCCCGGATCAGCCATTGACCCATGTAGCCGCGGTTGGCACCCACGACTGCCGAGTGCCGGTGCTCCTGGACTCTAAATGATGGTTATTTAAACCGTGCAGTCTTTGCCCGAGTCCTCGACGCTGGTCCATCAAGCGAGGGTCCCACAGGTCCCCTGCCGAAGGATGACCCGAAGCCCCTGGCATCTCCCGAGGCGGGAACGTGTCAAGCGGCGGGTCAGGTGATGGTGTCCTCGGACTTCCCCGTTCTCCGTGGACCGGAACCCCCTGCGACGTCGAGGGCGCTAGGCGCGTGGGCCCTGTGGGTGGAATCACACAACTGTCCTGAGGTGAGACATCAGCTGACGCGCGCTCCAGCTCGTCAGTCCGACCCGACACCCGGCCCTCGGAAAGTGGAGATGACGAGTCCACATCAGGTGAAAAAAACGTTTCAGCCGCGACGGGTACACAAACCAACGGCGACGACCTAATTGAACCCGCACGCATTGAGGACTTCTGACTTCCACCACTTCCACAGGCCCCTGCCATGGCCTGTGCAATTTGGAGGAGGTGCCCGTTGGGACCTGGGGGCAGTGGAGCCACGCTTTGTCTCCCGGTGCCCATATTGTCGAGGACAGGCTTGGTTTGAAAAGCCGTTCGTTGGCCGCCTGCCTCAGGGCCGAGTTGCCCTTAGCCACCTCCCGAGCCTCTGCCAACCGTTGCAGGGTAAGCCGCATAGAGTCAGCCATTTTAGCACATTGTTGTGTCGGTCTGAGCTGCACGTCAATTGCTGGGTCGCGCTCCCGCCCATAGATTTAAAAAAACGGGGAAAACACGGTAGAGGCATGCGAAGCGGATCCGTACGCGACGAGCACCCCTGGAACATGCAAGTCCCAGTCGGACTGGGATTCGTTGACACATTGACGTAACATTGAAGTCAGGGTCCTATGTAACCTCTCCACCATACCATCCGTCAGGGGATGATAGGTAGACGTGCGGACCTTCCAGGTACCCAATTGGCCACAGACATCCTTCAGCAGTTTGGAGGAGAAATTTTTGCCCTGGTCCGTTAGAAGACGTTCAGGAGCGCCCTTATCCAGCACGTAACCCTGATGGAATGCGTCCGTAATGACCTGCACCAATTGGTTTTGTAGTGGCCAGGCCATTGGCCAACGGGTCAAATATTCTACATCCACCAATAAATATCTGTTCCCCCGCAGTGTGGTGGGAAACGGGCCGAGGATATCCAGTTCGACGAGTTCGTTCACCCGTGACACAACAATGGACTTCAGAGGCAGGCGATCTGTCCTCGAGGGAGATTTCTGGCGAGCACATTCGGTGCACCCCTGCAAAACGTTATGCACATCATCGGCCATGCCCGGCCAAAAAAAATGAAACTTCATGGTAGCCAACGTCTTATGAACCCTAAGGTGCATCAACCGTTCGTGCTGCAGCCGTATAACCTTCCCCCGTAGGATGTGTGGAACTACCATTGCATAGCATTGAAGGTCAGCATCCCATTTCATGATCACTCCCTCGTCCAGAACAACCGGTGAACCTCCTCGTCTGGCACCCCGACCCTCTACTTTACCGACGCGGCTCTGCAGTCTGAGTAGGGAGGCGTCCTCCTTCTGGAGTTTCCCCCATTCATCATGAGTAAGACCGAGCGTCCAATCCCGCATTTGGACTGTATCAGCTGGCAAAACGTCCGCCGACGCAACCACGGCCCGAGCCAACTCGTCTGAAAGACTACTACACCGCCCGGAACCCGTGAGGCATGCGCATGAGGTGCGAGGCGGTAACCTTGAAAGAGCGTCCGCGTTATTATGGCGACCCCTTTCCTGTACAAGACCATAAAGGTATAGTCCTGCAGGACTTCCAACCACCTCGATAGTTGCCCGGATGGTTATTCCACCCGTAGTGCATACTGAAGGGGCGCGTGATCCGACCGCACCTGAAACGCCCTCCCATAGAGGTACGGTATACCTGCAAACAAAATGTACGATGGCCAGAAATTCCCGGCGCGTCACGCAATATCGTTGTTCAGCCGGTGATAACACACGACTCCCATATGCCACCACTCTTTCGATACCGTCAACGACCTGGGATAGCAAAGCACCAATCCCGGTGTCGCTGGCGTCCGTGTTGAGGAGAAAGGGTCATGAGAAATCGGGGTCGGGAGAAATCGGGATAGTGGAGAGGGGGCGCTTTGACCAACCCCTCCCGCAAAGCTACAAATGCCGACTCTTCTTCGACTCCCAACGAAATTTTTGGCCCTTGGCAGTGAGGACATGGAGCGGTTTGGCTATAGTGGCAAAGCCAGGCACAAATCTGCGGTAAAAGGAGGTGAACCCCACAAAACAGCGCACCTCGCCCACCATTTTTGGGGTCGGCCACCTTCGCACGCACGCTGTTTTGTCGAGGTCCGTCGCTATTCTATGAAGCTCTGGAACTGTGGCATACAAGGGGGGTGGTTGGCCAGTACCACGTCTGGCCGTCTTTGCCTCTCCAGTGGCGATGTTACTAAAGACCACACCAGGTACTCATTTGAGGCTGAGTCGACCAAGGGGAGGAGGCCCAGGACAGTTAATCGAACTAAGTTTGCCAAGTTTGTAGCATAGCGCTAATCACTACATCCGCCTCGCCTCATTAGTACACAACAACAACAACAACCGCCATTCGCTCGTTGTTGTGAGCGTCGCTCCTCCGCCCTCCGTTGTTGTTGGAGGGCGACTGCCTCCAACTGCCAAGTAGCATCCTTCACGAACCTCCTTCACAAGGCCGATCCTGACACCGCTGGTACCAGTCATCAGCAAGTCCACTGAGCTCCACGTCCTCCTGTACCACATCACTCCATCTCTTCTCTAGCCCGTGCTGCGCCCGTTTAGCCTCCTCGATCCTGCCGAACAAAAGCTGTTTAGGCATGCGGTGGCTGGGCATGCGGGCTACATGACCCAGCGAACGCAGCCTTGCCTGCCGGAGGAGCTCACCGATGGGACTTTGCCCAGATCTTTCAAGGATTTGTGAGCTCCTCACACAATCCAGCCTGGTTAAATCCAGGATGGATCGTAGGCCGGCCAGCCTAAATGTTTACAACCGGCGAAGATGTTCCATTTTTGGGGTTCACGTTTCGCAAGCGTAGAGAAGGGAGGGAATGACCGTGGCCGAGAAGACCTGAAGCTTCGAGCGGAGCGACAGATCAGGTAGCTTCCACACAGCATTACGCAACCGATGAAAAGATAATGCCGCTCGACTGATTCGGAGTGAGACCTCTGCTGTTAAACTGGAGCCGGTCATAAGCACACTGCCCAGGTAGGGGAAACACTCCACTCTCTCCACAACTGCCCCATCAGCGATTGGGAGGTGTGGGGGTGGAGTGTCCGATGGTACAAAACACCCAGGAAGGTGCTTAGTTTTGGTGGGGCTGATGGTAAGGCCCCACCTCTTAGTGGCACGCTCCAGTCTCAGCAGCAGCGTCTCCAACTCATCCTCTGAATGAGCAGCTATTACCAAATCATCGGCATACATAACGTGGTTGACCAATAGGGAGCCATCCCTTGATCGCACCCGGGCATCGATCAGCCTCCTATTATATCTGTACCAAATGGAAATTCCCCTGGTACAGCTATTGAAGGCTTCACGAACTGCGCGGTCAAAATAGATGTTAAATAATGTGGGAACCAGAGGACATCCCTGTCGCCTCCCAAGGTGTACAGGGAAAGGCTCTGAATCCCAGCCACGTAGTTTTACTCGGGCCCGCACACCATCATGAAGGTCCTTAATGATCGTGAGCAGAGGGTCAGGGACTCCGAAAGCACGAAGAACAACCCAGAGCCCAGGCCTACTGATGGTATTATAGGCCTTGACCAGGTCAATAAAGCAGAGATTTAGGTCTTGTTGGAATTCCCTACACCTCTGTTATGCAGACGGACGGAAAATATGGCATCGGTGCAGGACCGCCCTTTCCTGAAACCGCATTGGGGCTCCGCAAGCCTCTCCTCAGCGTGCCTAGCAAGGTGATGTTGAATAATCCTCGCCAGGTCCTTTCCCAGCACAAGGAGGATTGAAATGCCCCTGTAGTTGTCACAGTCTGTGCAGTCCCCCTTCTTAAAAGGGGGACCACCCGGGCACCCTTCCAATCCTGCGGAACCCGTCCAGTGGTCCAGACTGTTGTTATGATGTCATGTAGGGCAGTCTGTGCACAAACGCCACCCTCCCTCAACATTTCGCTTGGGAGATCATCTCTGCCCGGTGCCTTTCCTGGTCTCAGACTCCGGATCGCCTTTAGTACTTCCTCAACAGATGGCACCTCAGCCAGCCACTCACAGGGGGTGACTTCTTTAAATATTTGAGGCACCGCAGCCTTATCAGGGTCATCCCCACTTTGTGCCATGATGTTTTACTGGCTGAGGGATTTCCCCTCCCCCAGGACCTCACAGAAATGCTCAGCAAAGCTGCAAACCTGTTCCTGGGCGTTGCAGATTGGATCACCGTTTTTTCCCCTAATGATGGTAATGGGTGTGGCGCTGCAGGTTACTTTTTGATGGAGTTAAATAGTGATTTGTGATCGCGGGCCACTGAGGCAGACTCCATCTCCTCAGCAACCTGCGACCACCACCCATCCTTGCAGCGCCATACGGCTCTCCGAACCTCCGAGCGAAGGCTGCGGTAAGCCTCCTCATTCTCTGACGTGGGATGCTGTAGCCGATGAGAGTGGGCCAGTCGCTTTTTCTCAACTATCCTGAACACCTCCTCTGTCAGCCAGGGTATCTGGGGAAGTCTGGACCACGTACCCAAAGCAGCCATTGCAGCTGCATGAGTCACAGTCCTAAACCTCGCCCATTTACCCTCGACATCAGGAGGAGTGGGGGACGATGCCAACCCCAGCCGCAAGCGATGATGAAATTCTCGCCTACAACTTTCATCAGCTAACTGAGACCAGGCCACTTTAGGTTGGAATGGGGTCCTGGGTGTACACCCACCACCGGAGTGGAAGAATGGCAGGCGCATCTTACAGATGACTAGTCGATGGTCCGAGGGCAGATCAGCTCCACAGTAGGTCCTGGTGTCAAGGACATGGGCTCGCATTCGTTGGTCCGTCACAATGTAGTCCAGCAGATGATCTTCCTTGGACCCGGCATGCATCTGTAGTGCCATAAGAGGGGAGGGGCTGCTGGGGGCTCTGGGACCCTAGACAGATAAGCCCTCGGCGCCAGGCGCTAGGATCCCAGGCACCCCAGACAATTAAGCCCCTTGGCGCCACCAACGGGGGGCTGTGTGTGCTCTGTGGGATATCTGGGGGCGCACACAACCCCACCCCTCGTTGGGGACGAGGCATAAAAGGGCAGCTCCCTGGCCGATCGGGGCTAGTTGTAGCTCAAGACCCAAGACCAGCCAGCTTAGGACCCTGGACCCCCTCGTCCCGCTTGTCCTTGTAAGGGCCGGGACGCTGTGAGGGCCAGTGGTGGGACTCTGGGACTCCCGGCTCTACGTCCTTGTAAGGGCGAGTTCCGAGGAAGCCAGAGTCCAGTCCCGCACCTTGGCTGGGTCGGGTCAGATTAGCCTCCCCTAGGGTAATTGTTGCCGGAGGACCCCAGGGCGTAGCCAGAGTAGTGTATCTAGGCTATGTACCTAGGCTGTGTACCTAGGCTGTAACAGAGTATCAGGACTGTTGGAGTGTTGTATTGTAATAAAGAAGTTACCTCTACAAGTGTCTCCGGAACCCATTACACAACAATGGGTACTGGTGGTGCATTGTGTGGCAGGGGGTGACTTCATGCTCACCCCGCTCACTCAGTCACCTGGAGACCTCACCCACACACTCACCCACTCACCCACCCACTCACTCACTCACTCACTCACCCACTCACCCACCCACTCTCCCACTCACTCACTCACCAACCCACTCACCCAATCTCTCACCCACCCTCTCACTCACCCTCCCACTCACTCACCCACTCTCTCACCCTCCCAGTCACTAAACCTCCCACTCACTCACTCACTCACCCACCCACTCTCCCACTCACTCACTCACCAACACACTCACTCACCCACTCTCTCACCCACCCTCTAACTCACCCTTCCACTCACTCACCCACTCTCTCACCCTCCCACTCACTCAACCTCCCACTCACTCACTCACCAACCCACTCACTCACTCACTCACTCACCCACCCTCCCACTCACTCACTCACTCACCCACTCTCTCACCCACCCTCTCACTCACTCACCCACTCTCTCACCCACTCACTCACCCACTCACACACTCACTCACCCACCGTCTCACTCACTCACCTACTTTCTCACCCACTCACCCACCCTCCCTCTCACTCACCCACTCTCTCACCCACTCACTCACCGACCCTCCCACTCACTCACTCACTCACCAACCCACCCAGTCATTCACACACCCACTCTCTCACCCACTCACTCACCCTCCCACTCACTCACTCACTCACCCACTCACCCATCCACTTACTCACTCACTCACCCACTCTTCCACCCACTCACCCACTCACTCACCCACTCACCCACCCACTCACTCACTCACCCACCCACCCACTCAAAGCGACGTGGCAATTACGAATGAAATCAGCTCAAGCAAGTGGCTGATATACCTACCACCACCATCATCACGATCTCAATGTTTTAGCTAAAGCTAAAGATCCCCCGTGTAGCCTCGAACAGACTGAAGCAGCAAGTGTGTTTTAGCAGCAGCGAGTTGCAGCACAGACACACACACACATACACACACACAGACACAGGCACACAGACACACACACACACATAGACACACAGACACACACATACACACACACAGACACACACACACAGACACACACACAGACACACACACACAGACACACACACGGACACACACACACAGACACACACACACAGACACACACACAGACAGACACACATAGACACAAAAGACAAAGATCCCCCGTATAGCCTTAACAGACTGTAGGGGAAAGTGCTATTAGCAAGGACCTATAAAGGCTGGAACAGTACACGAGGGGGTGGGTGGGTGGCCAGCACCACGCCCGACCGCCTTTGTCTCCCCAGTGACGATGTCTACTCACCGCACCACACACACACAGACACATACAAACACAGTCACACACACGCAGACACAGACACAGAGACACACAGATAGACACACTAAGATCCCACGTGTAGCCTCTCACAGTGCGCTAACCATTGCACCACCACTCCCCCCGCACACACACAGTGCGCTAACCACTGCACCACCACTCCCCACACACACACACAGTGCGCTAACCACTGCACAACCACTCCCCACACATACACACACAGTTCGCTAACCACTGCACCACGACCCCCCCCCCCCCCACACACACAGTGCGCTAACCACTGCACCACCACTCCCCACACAACACACACATTGTGCTAACCACTGCACCACCACTCCCCACACACACATTGTGCTAACCACTGCACCACCACTCCCTACACACACACAGTGCGCTAACCACTGCACCACCGCTCCACACACACACAGTGCGCTAACCACTGCACCACCACTCCCCACACACACACACACCTACACACACACCTATATATACACACACACCTACACACACACCTACACACACATACACACACACCTATACACACCTACACACACACCTACACACACACCTACACACACACATCTACACACACACACCTACACACACACCTACACACACACACCTACACACACACACACCTACACACACATACTTACACACAAACACACACACACCTACACATACACACCTACACACACACCTACACACACCTACACACACATACCTACACACACACACCCACACACTTGCACACACACACACCTACACACACACCTACACACACACACCTAAATACACACACGTACACACACACACACCTACACATACACACTCCTACACAGACGTTATTTTATGATGTGCTAAACACAACACAAATGGTTCACCATCACCATTCATATTTCCTTCCCGCAGAAGGAAACGTGGTGATGGTGGGGCTGGGGGTGATGGGTGGGGGTGGGGTGGTGGTGGTGGTGGTTGTGGTGGTGATGATGGTGAGGTGTGTGTGTATAGGTGTGTGTAGGTGTGTGTGTTTGTAGGTGTGTAGGTGTGTGTGTCTGTGTATGTGTGTAGGTGTGTGTAGGTGTGAGTCTGAGAACAGGAAAGGCACCAGGCAGAGATGGACTCCCAAGCGAAATCCTGAGGGAGGGTGGCGTTTGTGCGCAGACTGCCCTACATGACATCATAACAACAGTCTGGACCACTGGAAGGATGCCCTGGTGGTCCCCCTCTTTCAGAAGGGGGACCGCACACACTGTAACAACTACAGGGGCATCTCACTCTTCAGTATGCCGGAAAAGGTCCTGGCAAGGATTATTCAACATCGCCTTGCTAGGCACGCTGAGGAGAGGCTTGTGGAGCCCCAATGTGGTTTCAGGAAAGGGCGGTCCTGCACAGATGCCATATTTTCTGTCCGTCTGCTACAGCAGAGGTGTAGGGAATTCCAACAAGACCTACATCTCTGTTTTATTGACCTGGTCAAGGCTTATGATACCATCAGTAGGCCTGGGCTCTGGGTTGATTTTCGTGCTTTCGGAGTCCCTGACCCTTTGCTCACAATCATTAAGCACCTTCATGATGGTGAGCAGGCCCGGGTTAAACTACGTGGCCGGGAGTCGGAGTCATTCCCTATACACCTTGGGGTGCGACAGGAATGTCCTCTGGCTCCCACATTATTTAACATCTTTTTGAACCAAGTAGTTCGTGAAGCCTTCAGTAGCTGTACCAGAGAATTTTCCATTTGGTACAGATACAATGGGAGGCTGATCAATGCCCGGGTGCGGTTAAGGGATGGCTGCCTATTGGTCAACCATGTTATGGATGCCGACGACCTGGTAATTGCCGTTCACTCAGAGGAGGAGTTGGAGGCACTGCTACTGAACCGAGAGCTTGCCGCTAAGAGGTGGGGCCTTACCATCAGCCCCAAAAAAACTAAGCAACCAACTAACTAACTAACACCTGTGCCCCCTACTGTGCCAATTTGCTGTGCTTTAGCCACCCGGCGCTCGGCTCGTTGTTTTGAGCGTCGCTCCTCCGCCCTCCGATGTTGTTGGAGGGCAACTGCCTCCAACTGCCCAGCAGCGTCCTTCACGAGCCTCCTCCACAGATGCCGATTTTGACACCGCTGCTACCAGTCATCGGCAAGTCCACTCAGCTCCACGTCCTCCTGTACCACATCACTACATCTCTTCTCACTCACACACGAAACCACACACTCACTCACCCACCCACCCATCCACCCTCTCACCCACCCACTCACTCACCCACTCACTCACCCACTCACTCACACACTCACACATGCACTCACATACTCACCTTCACACACACACTCACACACCCACCCACTCACTCACGCACTCACCCACCCACTCACCCACTAATGAACCCCTTTGCATACAAAGACAAAGATCCCCCGTGTAGCCTCCAGCTGGTGGTGACTTTACGGGACCCACAGATATCCCATGGTAACCTGCAACCACCCACAGAGACCCACAGGGACACATAGAGATCAACAGAGACCCACAGGGACACATAGAGATCAACAGAGACCCACAGAGACCCATACAGACCCACATAGACACACAGAGACCCACCCACAGAGACCCACATAGACCCACATAGATCCATACAGACACACAAAGACCCACAGAAACCCACAGACCCACAGAGACCCACAGAAACCCACACAGACCCACAGAGACCCACAGAGATCCACACAGACCCACATAGACCCACACAGGCTCACACAGACCCACAGAGACCCACATGCATCCACAGAGACCCAGATAGACACACAGAGACCCACAGAAACCCACAGAGACCCACAGAGACACACATAGACCCATAGAGACCCACACAGACCCACAGAGACCCGCAGAGACCCACAGATACCCATACAGACCCACAAACACCAACACAGACACACAAATACACACACAGACACAGAGAGACCCACATAGACCCACACAGACACACAAAGACACACAGAACACCACAGAGACCCACATAAACCCACACAGACCCACACAGACCCACATAGACACACAAAAACACACATAGACCCACAGAGACAAACATAGACCCACAGAGACCCACACAGACCCACAGAGACACACAGAGACACACAGAGACACACATAGACCCACAAAAACTCACATGCAACCACATAGATTCACAGAAACCCACAGAGATCCACAGAGAACCACACAGACACAGACCCACAGAGACCCACAGAGACCCACAGAGACCAACATAGACCCACAAAGACCAACATAGACCCACAGAGACCCACATAGACCCACAGAGACGCACACAGACCCACATAGACACACGGAGACACACAGAGACCGACAGAAACCCACATGTAACCACATAGATTCACAGAAACCCACAGAGATCCACAGACTCACGTAGACCCACAGAGACACACAGAGACACACAGAGACCCCCAGAGACCCACAGATACCCACAGAAACCCACATACAACCACAGAGACAAACATAGACCCACACTCATCACGTGCACATTTTCCGCAGCAGCAGCAAAATCCTTCCAACTGTTGCTGATTCACAACGCGGGTGCGAGCGGACATGAGATGAAAGAGCGGAAGCAGCTAACGTCGAATTAAATTAACCTTAAGAACAATTGTGTTTATTCGTGTGTATATATATAATGTTCAGTAAGTATGATTTATTGACCACCGCCGCAAGGCAGCAAGGAAACCTCATCGGCAACAGGCGGATAACGCGAAACAGTGGCGCTCCCTCGGCAAGGAGCAAGCGGCAGCTTAATCAGGTTGACGAGTGGAAAATCTGAATGAGATTATCCACAACAGAGTCCGAACAGACTCCTCATCACTGCACCATAGACTCAACACTGCACCAAAGACTCAATACTGCACCATAGACTCAACACTGCACCATAGACTCATCACTGCAGTCCATAGACTCAACACTGCACCATAGACTCAACACTGCACCATAGACTCAACTCTGCACCATAGACTCAACACTGCCATACACTCAACACTGCACTATAGACTCAACATTGCCCATAGACCCAGCACTGCTCATAGACTCAACACTGCACCATAGACTCAACACTGCACCATAGACTCAACACTGCCCATAGACTCAACACTGCACCATAGAATCAACACTGCACCATACACTCATCACTGCACCATAGACTCAACACTGCAGTATAGACTCATCACTGCACCATAGACTCAACACTGCACCATAGACTCAACACGGCACCATAGACTCAGCACTGCACCATAGACTCAGCACTGCACCATAGACTCAGCACTGCACCATAGACTCAACACTGCACCATAGACTCATCACTGCTCATAGACTCAACACTGCCCATAGACTCAACACTACACCATAGACTCAACACTGTACCATAGACTCATCACTGCACCATAGCCTGGCACAGCAGTCAACCCATAGCACCTGCACGGTCTGTCCTGTGACCTCCTAATCATGCACCTAGCCTGGCACAGTAGTACAACCTATGGACACCTGCAGGGTCTGTCCCGTTACCTCACTGAGCTGGCCTATCACAGCTGAGAGCAGCTCAACCACGTGGCCCAAATATACCCATAGAGACCCATAGAGACCCATAGAGACCCATAGAGACTCACAGAGACCCACAAAGACCTACAGAGACCTATAGAGACTCACGTAGACTCACAAAGACCCACAGAGACCCATGGAGACCCATAGAGACTCACAGAAACCCACAGAAACCCACAGAGACCCATCCTCATAGAGACCCACAGAGACCCACAGAAACCCACAGATACCCACATTGATCCATAGAGACCCACAGAGACCCATAGAGACCCACATAAACCCACATTGACCCAAAAAGACCCATAGAAACTCGCAAAGTCTCACAGAGACCCACAGAAACCCACAGACACCTACAGAGACCCACAGAGACGCACAGAAACCCACAGAGACCCATACTCAAAGAGACCCACAGAGACCCATAGAGACCCACAGAGACCCACATTGACACATAGAGACCCATACAGACCTACAGAGACCCACAGAGACCCACAGAGAAACACATAGACCCACATAGACACACAGAGATCCACAGAGACCCACATTGACCCATAGAAACCCACATAGACCCACAGAGACCCACAGAGACTCACAGAGACCCACATATAACTACATAGACCCACAGAGAAAAAAGTAGACCCATAGAGACTCACGTAGACTCATACAGACCCACAAATACCCAGAGAAACCCACAGAGACCCATAGAGACCCACAGAGACCCATAGAGACCCACAGAGACCCATAGAGACCCACAGAGACCCACAGAGACCCATAGAGACCCACAGAGACCCATAGAGACCCACAGAGAGCCACAGAGACCCACATAGACCCACAGAGACCCATAGAGACCCACAGAGACCCATAAAGACCCACAGAGACCCCTACTCATAGAGACCCACAGAGACCCATAGAGACCCACAGAGCCAGATATCAGCCAGCGACAAAAAACTGGCGTTGGCGTTAAGGAGGTGCCGGAGACACATCCACGCTGTGACCACCACGGGGAGAGAGACGCAGACTTCAACATGAACAGCAGCAGCAGGCATCGTCTGGGTCTGGGATTTAACCCACGACCTCCTGCGTACCAGGCGAGGTAGTCAACATCTCCTAGCCAGGGTGGTTTTATAGTCAAGGATCTAACCCACGACCTCCTGCGCACCAGGCGAGGTAGTCAACATCTCAGCATCGAACCCACGACCTCCTGTACACCAGGCAAGGTAGTCAACCTCTCCTAGCCAACGTGGGTGTTAGGGTCCAGGATCGAACCCACGACCTCCTGCATATCAGGCGAGGTAGTCAACATCTCCTATCGCACCGCCTCTCTCCCTGTGGCAATCACTCCCCTCTCCCTCCCCTCTCCACCCCCTCTCCCACAAACTCCGCACCTGGCAGAGACGCCGGCGCCAACAACGGAGCCTCCCACTCATTGTCGCCATCGTCACCATCGTCGCCTGCACCTCCGAATGGCACAGTCGCTTCGTACGGTGCGACATAAGTTCAACGTACATACACTACACTATACACTACACTATACACTACACTACTATACACTACACTACACACTACACTATATACTACACTAGACACTACACTATACACTACACTACTATACACTACACTACACACTACACTATATACTACACTAGACACTACACTATACACTACATTACTATACACTACACTACACACTACACTAGACACTACACTATACACTACACTATACACTACACTACGTTCGACTACACACTACACTACACTATACACTACACTACTATAGACTACACTATAGACTACTATACACTGCACTATACACTACACTACTATAGACTATACACTACACTATACACTACACTATACACTACACTATACACTACACTATACACTACACTACACACTACACTATACACTACACTACACTATACACTACACTACACTATACACTACACTACACTATACACTACACTATACACTACACTATACACTACACACTACACTACACACTACACTATACACTACACACTACACTACACACTACACTACACACGACCTCACTGTCACAACAGTGATGCCTGCAGCTGTAACAGCAGCCCTGCTGCTGTTCGCTGCCGCTGCTGCTACTACCGCTGCTGCTGCTACTACTACCACGACTACCCCCGCTGCTACTACCACTACTACCCCCGCTGCTACTACCAGTGCTCCTACCACTGCTGCTGCTACTACCACTGCTAGCACTGCTGCTACCCCCGCTGCTACTACCACTGCTACCACTGCTACTACCACGACTACCCCCGCTGCTGCTACTACCACTGCTACCACCACTGCTACCACTGCTACTACCACTGCTACTGCCACTGCTGCTCCTACCACGAGGTACGAGGCTGGGTCGGGTTTATCCGCTACCTCCTCCACCTCCTCCATGAGCCTCAAAACCAACAACACCACCACCACCAACAACAACACCACCAACAACACCACCACCAACAACAACACCACCACCACCACCAACAACAACACCACCACCAACAACAACATCACCACCAACAACATCAACCCCGCCCACAGCATCAACAACATCAACAACATCAACAATATCACCACCAACCCACCACCACCGCCGCCACCATCACCACCACCACCACCACCCCCACCACCACCGCCCATCACCATCACTCTGGGCGCGCTGCTACCTCTGCGTGGCTGCCGCTACCCCTGGAGTTGGCCCCGGGTGGCTCCGGCTCTCCTCATCGCCATCGACGCCCTCAACCGGCAGGACGACGGCGGCCGGGAGGAGGAGGCGGCCACGTCGAAGCCATCATCGTCGCCATCGTCGTCGTTGTCATCGTCGTCATCGTTATCATCATCATCATTGTCGCCATCATTGTCATCATCGTCATCATCGTCGTCATCATCATCATTGTCGCCATCATTGTTATCATCGTCATCATCATCATCATCGCCATCATCATCGCCATCATCATCGTCATCATCGCCATCATCATCGTCATCATCGCCATCATCATCGTCATCATCGCCATCATCATCATCATCGTCATCATCGCCATCATCATCGTCATCATCGTTATCATCATCATCATTGTCGCCATCATTGTCATCATCGTCATCATCGTCGTCATCATCATCATCGTCGTCGTCATTGTCACCCCCATCACCATCACCACAATCATCGCCGTCATCATCGCCGTCGATATCGTCATCGCCATCATCATCGCCATCATCGTCATCATCATCATCGTCGTCGTCACCCCCATCACCATCACCACAATTATTCCCACCATCGCCGTCATCATCGTCGTCGACATCATCGTCATCTCTATCATCATTGCCATCGCCGTCGTCATCGCCGTCGTCGATATCATCATTATCATCGATATCATCATCATCGCCATCATCATTGCAATCATCATCGTCATCGCCACCCCTATCGCCATCGCCACAATCATCGCCACCATCGCCATCATCATCACCATCACCATCACCCCCACCACCACCACCACCCCCACCACCATTACTACCACCACCGCCGCGGCTGCACTTCATGCTGGTCCACGCGGACGCGGCCGACGCCGCTGGCCGCTGCTCCGAGTCGCTGGCGCCGCTGGCGGCCGTCGACCTTCGCCTCCAGGCCGGCGCCCCCCCGCACGTGCTGCTGGGGCCCGGCTGCTCCTATGCGGCGCGCCACGTAGCGCCATTCGCCGCTCGCTGGGGGACGCCGCTCCTCACCGCCGGGGCCGCGGCAGCGCAGCTCGATGGGAGGAGGGGGAGGAGGGGTGGTGGTGGTGGTAGTGGTGGTAGTGGTGGTGGTGGACGTGATAGTGGTGGTGGCGGTGGTGGTAGTGATGGTGGTGGTCGTGGTGGTGGCGGCAGCGGTGGACAGACCAGCGGTGACTATCGACCGATTGGTGGCAGCGGAGGCCAGACCAGCGGTGACCATCGACAGATTGGTGGCAGCGGTGGACAGACCAGCGGTGACCTTCGACAGATTGGCGGCAGCGGTGGACAGACCAGCGGTGGCGATCGACAGATTGGTGGCAGCAATGGACAGACCAGCGGTGACCTTCGACAGATTGGCGGCAGCGGAGGCCAGATCAGCGGTGGCGATCGACAGATCGGTGTCAGCGGAGGACAGACCAGCGGTGACCATCGACAGATTGGTGGCAGCGGTGGACAGACCAGCGGTGACCATCGACAGATCGGTGGCAGCGGAGGACAGACCAGCGGTGACCATCGACAGATTGGTGGCAGCGGTGGACAGACCAGCGGTGACCATCGACAGATCGGTGGCAGCGGAGGACAGACCAGCGGTGACCATCGACAGATTGGCGGCAGCGGTGGACAGACCAGCGGTGGCGATCGACAGATTGGCGTCAGCGGCGTCCGCGACATCGTCCGCGATATTCGCAAGCTCGACTCCTCCTCCTCCCACTCCTCCTCCTCAGCAACAGGAGGAGGAGGAGTAGCCGGCAGCGACCTGGGCCTGGTGACCCGTGTGGGGCCTTCCCACGGCAAGCTCGACTCCTCCTCCCACTCATCATCCTCCTCCCACTCATCCTCCTCCTCCTCAGCAGCAACAGGAGGCGACCTGGGCCTGGTGACCCGCGTGGGGCCCTCCCACGGCAAGCTCGGCCGCTTCGCCGCGTCCCTCCACGCGCACGCCGGGTGGAGCCGGCGGGCGCTGGTGGCCTACTCGGACCGCGTCACGGACGAGCGGCCGTGCTTCTTCGCGGCGGGGGGCCTCCACGGGGGCCTTACCACTGCCGACGGGGCCAACGTGAGCGCGGCGACGATGGCGTTCCGGGAGGAGGCGCGGGTCGTGGAGCTCGCCGGGATGCTCGAGGAGATGCGGCTTCGGGCGAGGGGTGAGCCGGGGATAGGGGGGTGTGGGTGAGTGAGTGGGTGGGTGGGTGGAGGAGTGGGGGGGTGAGTGGGTGGGTGGGTGAGTGGGTGGGTGGGTGAGTGGGTGAGTGGGTGGGGTAGGTGAGTGGGTGAGTGGGTGGGTGAGTGGGTGAGTGGAGGGGTGGGTGCCATCGGACACTCCACCCCCACAACTCCCAATTGGTGATGGGGCAGTTGTGGAGACAGTGGAGAGTTTCCCCCCATACCTGGGCAGTGTGCTCATGACCCGCTCCGGTTTGACAGCAGTGGTCTCACTCCGAATCAGTCGAGCGGCATTATGTTTTCACCGATTGCATAACGCTGCTGTGTGGAAGCTACCTGGTCTGTCGCTCCGCAAGAAGCTTCAGGTCTTCTCGGCCACAGTCATTCCCTCCCTTCTCTACGCTTGCGAAATGTAGACCCCCCTAATTGAACATCTTTGCCGGTTAGAAACGTTTAGGCTGGCCTGCCTACGATCCATCCTGGGTTTAACCAGGCTGGATTGTGTGAGGAGCTCACAAATCCTTGAAAGATCTGGACAAAGTCCCATCGGTGATCTACTACGGCAGGCAACGCTGCGATGGCTGGGTCATGCAGCCTGCATGCCCAGCCGCCGCATACCCAAACAACTTCTGTTTGGCCGGATCGAGGGGTTAAACGGGCGTGGTACGGGCTAGAGAAGAGATGGAGTGAGGTGGTACAGGAGGACGTGGAGCTGAGTGGACTTGCCGATGACTGGTACCAGCGATGTCAAGATCGTCCTCTGTGGAGGAGGCTCGTGAAGGATGCTACTGGGCATTTGGAGGCAGTCGCCCTCCAACAATAACAGAGGGCGGAGGAACGACGCTCACAACAACGAGCGGAGCGCCGGGTGGCTAAAGCACAACAAGTTGGCACAGTAGGGGGCACAGGTGGTGCATGAGCCAGTCATCTCGGTCGGTCGATGTGTGGCATCTGCTGGGTATATACATATATAAGTGTATTTATATATATTTTACCTAAAAACGTAATTTTTAGTCTGTCCGTCTGTCTGCCGGTCTGTCCGTCTGTCCATTTGTCTGTCCATCTGTATATATAGAAGTGTATGTATATAAGTGTATATATAGAAGTGTATATATGAGTATATATATATATGAGTGAGTGTGTTTGTGTGAACCACAGTGATCTACATGTGTGTAAGTGTATATATATGTATATATATAAGTGTATATATAAGAGTATATATGTGTATATATGAGTATATATATATGAGTGAGTGTGTGTGTGTGCACCACAGTGATCTACGTGTGTGTTAGTGTATATATAAGTGTATATATAGAAGTGTATATATGAGTGTGTGTGTGTGTGTAAACCACAGTGATCTACATGTGTGTAAGTATATATATATGAGAGTATATATATGAGTGTGTGTGTGTGAACCACAGTGATCTACATGTGTGTAAGTGTATATATATGTGTATATATAAGTGTATATATGAGTATATATATGAGTGTGTGTGTGTAAACCACAGTGATCTACATGTGTGTAAGTATATATATATGAGAGTATATATATGAGTGTGTGTGTGTGAACCACAGTGATCTACGTGTGTGTAAGTATATATATATGAGAGTATATATATGAGTGTGTGTGTGTGATCCACAGTGATCTACGTGTGCTGCTCCCCCCGCGCCTTCCGCCGCTTGCTGCTCGTGGCGCGAGTGATGGGCATGACCAGCGGCGACTTCGTCTTCATCCACATCAACCTCTACGCTCAGAGACTCAGGACGTCAACACCAGCTACAGGGTAGGTCGCCCTGGGCCCCTAACATGGGGGGGTGGGGTGGTGGTGATGGTGGTGGTGGTGGTGGTGATGGTGGAGGTGGTGGTGGAAGTGGTGGTGATGGTGGAGGTGGTGGTGGAGGTGATGGTGAAGGTGTTGGTGGTGGTGGTGGAGGTGGTGGTGGAGGTGGTGGTGATGGTGGTGGTGGAGGCGTTGGTGGTGGTGATGGTGGAGGTGATGGTGGAGGTGGTGGTGATGGTGATGGTGGTAGTGTTATCTATGAGTAGCTGCTACTCGC
Source organism: Lampetra fluviatilis (assembly GCF_964198595.1). Taxonomy (NCBI): domain Eukaryota; kingdom Metazoa; phylum Chordata; class Hyperoartia; order Petromyzontiformes; family Petromyzontidae; genus Lampetra; species Lampetra fluviatilis. Next base: position 235,457 of record NC_136351.1, read on the forward strand.
TAACAGAACTTGCCCCAGCAGTCTACTAAGGCTACACGGGGGATTTTTGTCTTTGTCTGCTAGTGGTGAAGCTGGTGGTTCTGGTGGTGGTGGAGGTCGTGGAGGTGGTGTTGGTCGTGGTGGTGTTGGTGGTGATGGTAGTGGTGGAGGTGATGGTGGTGGTGATGGAGGTGGTGGTGATGGTGATGGTGGTGATGGTGGAGGTGGTGGTGGTGGTGGAGGTGATGGTGGTGGTGGTGGTGGTGGTGATGGTGGTGATGGTGGTGATGATGGTGATGGTGGTAGTGTTATCTATGAGTAGATGCTACTCGCTAACAGAACTTGCCCCAGCAGTCTTCTAAGGCTACACGGCGGATCTTTGTCTTTGTCTGCTAGTGGTGAAGCTGGTGGTTGTGGTGGAGGTGGTGGTGGAGGTGGTGGAGGTGGTGGTGGAGGTGGTGGAGGTGGTGGTGGAGGTGGTCAGCCCTGGAGGTTCGGAGACAAGAATGATGCCATGGCCAAGAAAGCTTTCCGGGTAGGTGTATGTGTGTGTGTGCATGTGTGTGTGCGTGGGTGTGTCTGTGTGTATCTGTGTGTGTGAGTGTGTGCCTGTCTGTATGTGTGTCACTGTATGTCTGTCTGTGTGTATGTGTAACTGTCTGTGTGTGTGTCTCTCTGTTTGTCTGTTTGTCCGGCAAAAACAACCCCCTACCTCCTCGTGGTGCCAAACGTCAACGCTGTGGTGGGCAGTGCCGTGGGGGGAGGGCCAACTCAGATTGTCTTTTCTCTTCGTGACATTTGTAGCCACCACAGCAGCCAAACGGGGGCTCTGGACGGGTGCAAGGCGCTGGAAACCCCTCCACCTTCAATTAATTACCATCAAACTACGATTTTAAAAATGTATTAAGCTTGTGCCGGAGGCCCCAGGGGGACAGGCGTCCATGACGTCTCCGGGCCAAACCCCATTTGGCAGAGCCAGGAGATTGAATCTTCACCCTCCGGGCTCTTCCTGAAGCAAGAAAAAATCACGACGCGTGGCCACGTGGAATGTTGGAACGCTCACTGCGGAGGAGAGGCTGCCACTCCTCTGTCAGGAGCTGGACCGGTACCACCTGGATCTCTGTGGCATTCAGGAGGTCCAGTGTACCGGCTCTGGCTCTTGCCACCATGATGGGTGGACAGTCCTCTACTCGGGGCAGGAGACTGCCAAACAACAGGGTGTGGCTCTTCTTCTGAACAAAAGAATGAAGGGGGCGTGGGAGCGTGGCGGTGAGGTGTGGGAAGCTGGAAGCCCCAGGCTACTTTGGGCTCGCCTTCCCGTCAACCGGAGGCGAGGAGTGGTGGTCGTGGTTACTTATGCCCCCACCGAAGACGAACATCCGTGGAGGGATGCAGGCAAGGCCGATGAGTCAGATGCCTTCTATGACCTCCTGTCACAGGTGCTGGTTAAAGTGGCCCCTCGGAATAGAGTCATCTTGTTGGGTGACCTCAATGCCCGAGTTGGTCATGATGCTGGCACCTGGTCTGGAGTGATTGGAAGACATGGGCCAGATCAGCTCAATAACAACGGTAGGAGGCTGCTAAATTTTTGTGCAGCCCTGGGCTTGTAATTACCAACACGCTGTTCACGGCATCGGCGCATCCACACAACATCATGGATGCATGCCGGGTCCAAGCAAGAACATCTGCTGGACTACTAAGTGATGGTTCAGCGGATGCGGGCCCATGTCCTTGACACCAGGACCTACCGTGGAGCTGATCTGCCCTCTTACCATTGGCTTGTCATCTGTAAGATGCGTCCTCCACTCTGGTAGTGGGTGTACACCCAGGACTCCATTTAAACCTTTAGTTGCATAGTCTCAGCTAGCTGATGTAAGTTGCAAGCGAGAATTTCATCATCGCTTGCGGCTGGGGTTGGCATCGTCCCCCACTCCTCCAGATGTCGAGGGGAAATGGGCGAGATTTAGAACTGTGACTCAGGCAGCTGCAATGGCTGCTTTGGGTACACGATCCAGACCCCCCAGAGACCCTGGCTGACAGAAGAGGTGTTCAGGCAGGCTGAGAAAAAGCGACAGGCCCACTCTCATCGGCTAGTGCATTCCACATCGAAGAATGAGGAGGCTTACTGCAGCCTTCGCTTGGAGGTTTGGAGAGCCGTGAGGCGCTGCAAGGATGGTTGGTGGTCGCGGGTTGCTGAGGTAATGGAGTCTGACTCAGTGGCCTGCAATCAAAAATCGCTCTTTAACTCCATCAAAAAAGTAACCTGCAGCGCCACACCTATTACCATCATTAGAGGAAAGAACCGTGATCCAATCTCCGACCCCCAGGAACAGGTTTGCAGATTTGCTGAGCATTTTTGTGAATTCCTGGGGGATTGGAAATCCCTCAGCCTGGAGAACATCGTGGGACAAAGTGGGGATGACCCTGCTGAGGCTGCGGTGCCTCAAATATTGAAAGAAGAAGTCACCCCCTGTGAGTGGCTGGCTGAGGTGCCATCTGTTGAGGAAGTACTAAATGCGATCTAGAGTCTGAGACCAGGAAAGTCACCTGGCAAAGATGATCTCCAAAGCTAACCGCTGAGGGAGGGTGGCGTTTGTGCACAGACTGCCCTACATGACATCATAACAACAGTCTGGACCACTGGACGGGTTCCGCAGGATTGGAAGGATGCCCTGGTGGTCCCCCTCTTTAAGAAGGGGGACCACACACACTGTAACAACTACAGGGGACTACTACCACTGCTACTACCACTACTATTACTACCACTACTACTACTAACTACCACTCCTACTATTACCACTGCTACTACTACCACTACTACTACTACCACCACTACTACTACTAACTATCACTACTGCTACCACTACTACTACTACTACCACTACTACTACTACCACTACTACTACCACTACTACTACTACCACACTACTACTACCACTACTACCACTACTACTACTACCACTACTACTACCACTACTACCACTACTACTAACTACTACTGCTACTACTACTACTACCACTACTACTACCACTACTACTACTGCTTCTACTACTACTACCACTGCTACTACTACTACCACTACTACCACTACTACTACTAACTACCACTACTACTAACTACCACTACTACTACTACCACTACTACTAACTACCACTACTAACTACTACTACCACTACCACTAATACTAACTACCAACTACCACTACTACTACCACTACTACTAACACTATTACTACTACCACTACTAACTACCACTACTACTACCACGACTACCCCTGCAGGTAGTGCTGGCTATGACGTACCGTGAGCCCAGCAACGTTGAGTACCACTACTTCCACTATCACTACTACTACTAACTACCACTACTACTACCACGACAACCCCTGCAGGTAGTGCTGGCTATGACGTACCGCGAGCCCAGCAACGTTGAGTACCTCCGCTTCGTGGAGTCCCTGCACGAGGCCGCCAGCCGGAACAGCAGCTTCTGGGCGGAGGACTCACTGGTACGTGTGGTGAACCTAGCCTGGTACGTGTGGTGAACCTAGTCTGGTACGTGTGGTGAACCTAGCCTGGTACGTGTGGTGAACCTAGCCTGGTACGTGTGGTGAACCTAGCCTGGTACGTGTGGTGAACCTAGTCTGGTACGTGTGGTGAACCCAGCCTGGTACGTGTGGTGAACCTAGCCTGGTACGTGTGGTGAACCTAGTCTGGTACGTGTGGTGAACCTGGCCTGGTACGTGTGGTGAACCTAGTCTGGTACGTGTGGTGAACCTAGTCTGGTACGTGTGGTGAACCTGGTACGTGTGGTGAACCTAGTCTGGTACGTGTGGTGAACCTAGTCTGGTACGTGTGGTGAACCTGGCCTGGTACGTGTGGTGAACCTAGCCTGGTACGTGTGGTGAACCTGGCCTGGTACGTGTGGTGAACCCAGCCTGGTACGTGTGGTGAACCTAGCCTGGTACGTGTGGTGAACCTGGCCTGGTACGTGTGGTGAACCCAGCCTGGTACGTGTGGTGAACCTAGCCTGGTACGTGTGGTGAACCTGGCCTGGTACGTGTGGTGAACCCGGCCTGGTATGTGTGGTGAACCTAGCCTGGTACGTGTGGTGAACCTGGTACGTGTGGTGAACCTAGCCTGGTACGTGTGGTGAACCCAGCCTGGTACGTGTGGTGAACCTGGTACGTGTGGTGAACCTGGTACGTGTGGTGAACCTAGCCTGGTACGTGTGGTGAACCTGGCCTGGTTTCAAGTTTCAAGTTTCATTGACGAGGTATCGCCTTTTGAGCTCTTAAGTCGGGGGCAATCGCAACAAACAAAATATGAACAGAGAACATCTTAAAGTGACGAAACACCCCGGAATAAAGCAGCAAGTATTAAAAATAAAAAGTATTAAAACATTAACCGTATGTTTTCGAATCACCAAAATGAAGCTATGAAAACAATGTAACAGCAGTAATCATAGGAACTGTGATTCAAAATTTAACAAGAAACGAGAAACATAACATGTAAGACCAAACTTGCAGCCATAGCTGGCAGCATGACACTCCCTGTGTATGATGTGTGAGTGAGTCAGTGGTAGTGTGAGTGAGTGTATGATGTGTGAGTGAGTCAGTGGTAGTGTGAGTGAGTGTATGTGTGAGTGAGTCAGTGGTAGTGTGAGTGAGTCAGTGTATGATGTGTGAGTTAGTGGTAGTGTGAGTCAGTGTATGATGTGTGAGTGAGTGAGTGGTAGTGTGAGTGAGTGTATGATGTGTGAGTGAGTGTATGATGTGTAATAACACGCTGGAGACGGCTTGTGGAATCGGTCCTTTTATTTCACTTCTTGCAGTTCACAAACACTCCCCGTTGCTGGCAGGCAACGGGAAGCGGGCAGACAGCCACCAGAGACACACCGCCACGTGGCACCCGGAGCCCCACTCGCACGTGGCCCCTCTCTCTCTTCATTCCGTGTCTGACCACGTGGCTCTCCTCTCTCCCCTTATTTAATGCCTGGGTCACGTGGTACACTCCAGCCAATCCTCAGTAGCCTGCGCCGAATGTTCCAGATTCCCCATCAACTCCCGGGACCACGCCCCTGACTTGTTTTCCCATTGGCTGAGGCCAAGACCAGCGAAACCAATCACCTAGCTGACATCTCGTGATCACGCCGGGGCCATGCTCCCAGGCTCTCCCCCCATTGGCTGTAAAGCGGGACCGGCAAAGCCGATCACCACGTGAATCCGACATAGGCTCTTATTACAGATGTGTGAGTGAGTCAGTGTATGATGTGTGAGTGAGTCAGTGTATGATGTGTGAGTGAGTGTATGATGTGTGAGTGAGTCAGTGTATGATGTGTGAGTGAGTCAGTGTATGATGTGTGAGTGAGTGTATGATGTGTGAGTGAGTCAGTGGTAATGTGTGAGTGAGTGTATGATGTGTGAGTCAGTGTATGATGTGTGAGTGAGTCAGTGGTAGTGTGAGTGAGTGTATGATGTGTGAGTGAGTCAGTATATGATGTGTGAGTCAGTGTATGATGTGTGAGTGAGTGTATGATGTGTGAGTGAGTGAGTGGTAGTGTGAGTGAGTGAGTGTATGATGTGTGAGTGAGTCAGTGGTAGTGTGAGTCAGTGTATGATGTCCATGATGGTGAGGTTATTTAGCGAGTGTGGTGTACCTAGCCTGGTACGTGTGGTGAACCTAGCCTGGACTCGTTTCACGACAGATGAACCTCATCGTGGGCTCGTTTCATGACGGGCTGCTGCTCTACGCTCGCGCCCTGAGGCAGCTGCTGGCTCGAGGTGGCAGCGCCAGGGACGGAGAAGCAATCACGGAGCTCATGCACGGCACGTGCATCCAGGGTGAGTGGGTGAGTGTGTGTCAGTACATGTGTCAGTGTGTGTCTGTGTGTGTGTCTGTGTGTGTGTGTCAGTGTGTGTGTGTCAGTGCATGTGTCAGTGTGTGTGTCAGTGTGTGTGTCTGTGTGTGTGTCTGTGTGTGTGTGTCAGTGTGTGTGTGTCAGTGCATGTGTCAGTGTGTGTGTCAGTGTGTGTGTCAGTGTGTGTGTCTGTGTGTGTGTGTCTGTCTGTGTGTGTCTGTGTGTGTGTAGCGGTTAGCGCGCTGCGCTATGAACCTGGCGACCCGGGTTCGATTCCCGCTCACGGCCAACACCAGTGACGATTATCTGAACCGGTCTTGGGCCTCCCCTAGGTCGACTCAGCCTTAAATGAGTACCTGGTGCGGTATGTAAACATCGCCACTGGGGAGACAAAGGCGGTCAAGCGTGGTGCTGGCCACTCACCCCCTAGTGTACCGTTCCGGCCTTCATAGGTGCTCGCTAACAGCACTTGCCCCTACAGTCTATTTAGGCTATACGGGGGATCTTTGAGTGTTGTTTGTGTGTGTCTGTGTGTCTGTGTGTCTGTGTGTGTGTCTGTGTGTCTGTGTGTCTGTCTGTGTGTGTGTGTCTGTGTCTCTATGTGTGTGTCTGTGTGTGTGTCTGTGTGTGTGTCTGTGTGTGTGTGTCTGTGTGTGTGTCTGTGTGTGTCTGTGTGTGTGTGTGTCTGTGTGTGTGTCTGTGTGTGTGTGTTTGTGTGTGTCAGTGTGTGTGTGTCTGTGTGTGTGTGTCTGTGTGTGTGTCTGTGTGTGTCAGTGCATGTGTCTGTGTGTGTGTGTCTGTGTGTCTGTGTGTGTCTGTGTGTGTATGTCAGTCTTCTTTTGAACAAAAGAATGAAGGGGACGTGGAATCGTCGTGGTAACACCTAGTGGCGAATCGCGGTTGTTGTTGTGTTGTTGTTGACGTTGTTGTTGTGTGTGAGTTGCAGGTGTTACAGGCTCCGTGTGTATTGACGAGCGAGGGGACCGAGAGGTCGACTACTCACTGTGGGCCATGGCGCCTGGGAAGAGTGCCCGCTTCCACGTGACTCACTCACCACTCACTCACTCACTCAGCCACTCACTCAGCCACTCAGTCACTCAGCCACTCACTCACTCAGCCACTCAGTCACTCAGCCACTCACTCACTCACCCACTCACTCAGCCACTCACTCACTCAGCCACTCAGTCACTCAGCCACTCAGTCACTCACTCACTCAGCCACTCACTCACCACTCACTCACTCACCACTCACTCACTCGCCACTCACTTAGACACTCACTCACTCACCACTCACTCACTCAGCCACTCATTCACTCAGCCACTCAGCCACTCAGTCACTCAGTCACTCAGCCACTCACTCACTCAGCCACTCACTCACCACTCACTCACTCACCACTCACTCACTCGCCACTCACTTAGACACTCACTCACCACTCACTCACTCACTCAGCCACTCATTCACTCACTCAGCCACTCACTCACCACTCACTCACTCACCACTCACTCACTCAGCCACTCACTCACTCACTCAGCCACTCACTCACTCAGCCACTCAGTCACTCAGTCACTCAGCCACTCACTCACTCAGCCACTCACTCACCACTCACTCACTCACTCACCACTCACTCACTCGCCACTCACTTAGACACTCACTCACTCACCACTCACTCACTCACTCAGCCACTCACTCACCACTCACTCACTCACCACTCACTCACTCAGCCACTCACTCACTCAGCCACTCACTTAGACACTCAGTCACTCACTCACCACTCACTCACTCAGCCCTCAGTCACTCAGCCACTCAGTCACTCACTCACTCAGCCACTCAGCCCCTCACTCACTCAGCCACTCACTCACTCAGCCACTCACTCACTCACTCAGCCACTCACTCAGTCACTCACTCACTCAGCCACTCACTCTGCCACTCACTCAGCCACTCACTCACCACTCACTCACTCAGCCACTCACTCAGCCACTCACTCACCACTCACTCACTCAGCCACTCACTCACTCAGCCACTCACTCACTCACTCAGTCACTCACTCACCACTCACTCACCACTCACTCACTCAGCCACTCACTCACCACTCACTCGCCACTCACTCACTCACTCAGCCACTCACTCACTCAGTCACTCACTCACTCACCACTCACTCACTCACCACTCACTCACTCACTCACCACTCACTCACTCACTATCTCCTCTCTCTGTCTGTGTCTCTGTGCCTGTGTCTCTGTCTGTCTCTCTGTCTGTCTGTCTCTCTGTCTCTCTGTCTCTCTGTCTGTCTCTGTCTGTCTGTCTCTCTGTCTGTCTCTCTGCCTTTGTCTCTGTCTGTGTCTCTTTCTCTGTGTCTCTGTCTCTGTGTCTCTGTCTCTCTGTCTGTCTGTGTCTCTGTCTGTCCCTGTCTGTCTCTGTCTCTGTCTCTCTGTCTCTCTGTCTGTCTCTGTATGTCTCTGTGTCTCTGTGTCTCTGTCTCTCTGTCTGTCTCTGTCTCTGTCTCTGTGTCTCTGTGTCTGTGTCTCTGTCTGTCTGTGTCTGTGTCTCTGTGTCTGTCTGTCTGTTTCTGTGTCTCTGTGTCTGTCTCTGTGTCTGTGTCTCTGTCTCTGTGTCTGTGTCTCTGTGTCTGTGTCTCTGTCTCTTTGTCTCTGTGTCTCTGTCTCTGTGTCTCTGTGTCTCTCTGTCTGTGTCTCTCTGCCTGTGTCTCTGTCTCTGTGTCTCTGTCTCTCTGTCTGTCTCTGTGTCTCTGTGTCTGTGTCTCTGTGTCTGTGTCTCTGTCTGTCTGTGTCTCTGTCTCTGTGTCTCTGTGTCTGTGTCTCTGTGTCTGTCTCTGTGTCTGTGTCTCTGTCTCTGTGTCTGTGTCTCTGTGTCTGTGTCTCTGTCTCTTTGTCTCTGTGTCTCTGTCTCTGTGTCTCTGTGTCTCTCTGTCTGTGTCTCTCTGCCTGTGTCTCTGTCTCTGTGTCTCTGTCTCTCTGTCTGTCTCTGTGTCTCTGTGTCTGTGTCTCTGTGTCTGTGTCTCTGTCTGTCTGTGTCTCTGTCTCTGTGTCTCTGTGTCTGTGTCTGTGTCTGTGTTTCTGTCTCTGTGTCTCTGTGTCTGTGTCTCTGTGTCTGTGTCTCTGTGTCTGTGTCTCTGTCTCTGTGTCTCTGTATATCTGTGTCTCTCTGTCTGTGTGTCTGTGTCTCTCTGTCTGTCTCTGTCTGTCTGTGTCTCTGTGTCTGTGTCTCTGTGTCTCTGTCTCTCTGTGTCTCTGTCTGTCTGTGTCTCTGTCTCTCTGTCTGTCTGTGTCTCTGTCTCTGTGTCTCTCTGTCTGTGTCTCTGTGTCTCTGTGTCTGTGTCTCTGTGTCTCTGTCTCTGTGTCTCTGTATGTCTGTGTCTCTCTGTCTGTGTGTCTGTGTCTCTCTGTCTGTCTCTGTCTGTCTGTGTCTCTGTGTCTGTGTCTCTGTCTCTCTGTGTCTCTGTCTGTCTGTGTCTCTGTCTCTCTGTCTGTCTGTGTCTCTGTCTCTGTGTCTCTCTGTCTGTGTCTCTGTGTCTCTGTCTCTGTGTCTGTGTCTCTGTGTCTCTGTGTCTCTGTCTCTCTGTGTCTCTGTGTCTCTGTCTGTCTGTGTCTCTGTCTCTCTGTCTGTCTGTGTCTCTGTCTCTGTCTCTGTGTCTCTGTGTCTGTGTCTCTGTGTCTCTGTGTCTGTGTGTCTGTGTCTCTGTGCAGGTGGTGATGGACTACTCAAGCCACCACCACCAGCTTGTGGAAGTGGCTGGCAGGACCATCACGTGGCCTGGTGGGCGTGGCTCCCTGCCTCCAGACGAGCCGCCCTGCGGATTCGACAACGAGTTGTGCGCGTCACGTGGGTGACGTCACAATGAGACACATAGAGACACACAGAGACACAGACACAGAGACACTGAGACACACAGACACACACAGAGAGACAGAGACACACACACACAGAGACACACACAGAGACACAGAGACACACACAGAGACACACACAGAGACACACAGAGACACACACAGAGAGACAGAGACACACAGAGACACAGAGACACACACAGAGACACACACAGAGACACACACAGAGACACACACACAGACACAGAGAAATACACAGACACAGAGACACACACACAGAGACACATACAGACACACACACACACAGACACAGAGACACACACAGAAACAGATACACACACACAGAGACACACACAGACACACACACAGACACACAAACAGACACACACACAGAGACACACACATACACACAGAGACACCAACAGAGAGACACACACACAGACACACACACAGACACACACAGAGAGAGACACACACAGACACACAAAGACACCTAGAGACACACACAGACACACACACAGACACACACAGAGAGACACAGATATACACAGACACCTAAAGACACACACAAACACACACAGAGATACACAGTGATAGTCATAGAGAGACACATGCACACATGATGTATATTGTGTGTATATGCTGTGTATATAGTGTGCATACGTCATGTGTATATTGTGTATGTAGTGTGTATACATTGTGTATATAGGGTATATATAGTGTATATAGTGTGTGTATGTTGTGTATGGTGTGTATGTTGTGTATACATAGTGTATATATAGTGTATATAGTGTGTGTATGTTGTGTATGTTGTGTATACATAGTGTATATAGTGTGTGTATGTTGTGTATATGTAGTATACATAGTGTATATAGTGTACACATAGTATATATAGTGTGTATTATTTATATGTTGTGTATATTGTGTATGTAGTGTGTATATATATTACATTGTGTATATATATACAAACACTATATATATACACTGTGTGTGTACCTTGTGTATGTTGTGTGTATATAGTGTAAATATTGTGTATATAGTGTGTATGTTGTGTATGTTGTGTATAGTGCGTATATAGTAGATATATTATACATAGTGTGTATGATGTGTGTATGTTGTGTATGGTGTGTATACATAGAGTATATATTGTGTATATATCGTATATAGTGTGTGTATGCTGTGTAAGTTGTGTATATGGTGTATATAGTGTATATAGTGTGTTTATGTTGTGGTCGTTGTGTACGTTGTTTATAATGTGTATATGTTGTGTACGTTGTATATAATGTGTGTATATTGTGTATATGTTGTGTATAGTGCGTATTTAGTATATATATATCTATTATACAGAGTGTGTATGATGTGTGTATGTTGTGTTTATTGGGTATACATAGTGTATATGCTGTGTATAGTGTATCTATTGTGTATTTTGTGTATATATTGTATATGGTGTGTGTATGCTGTGTATGTTGTGTATATAGTGTGTATAGTGTACATAGTGTGTGTATGTTGTGTTCGTTATGTATGCTGTGTATGTTGTGTATGTTGTGTGTATGTTGTGTACGTTGTGTATAATGTGCATATTGTGTATATAGTGTATATAGTGTGTGTATGTTGTGTTCGTTATGTACGTTGTGTATATTGTTTATATGTTGCACATGCTGTGTACGTTGTGTATATTGTGTATATGTTGTGCATGTTGTATATAATGTGTGTATATTGTGTATATGTTGTGCATGCTGTGTAGGTTGTGTATATTGTGTACATGCTGTGCATGTTGTGTACGTTGTGTGCGTTGTGTATGTTGTATATATTGTGTATATGTTGTTCATGTTGTGTGTGATGTGTATGATGTGTATATATTGTGTATATGTGGTGTATATGCTGTGTGTGTTGTGTATGTTGTGTGTGGTGTGTATATGTTGTGCATGTTGTGTATATAGTGTATATGTGTATATTGTGTATATGTTGTGTACGCTGTGAACGCTGTGTATATAGTGTATATGCTGTGTCTATGTTGTGCATGTTGTGTATATAGTGTATATTGTGTACATGTTGTGCATGTTGTGTATGTTGTGAACCTGCAGAGGCGACGCCGCCCGTGGTGCTGGTGACGTCGTGCGTCTGCTGTGCACTCGCCCTCATCACGGTGGCCTCGTCCCTCCTCTACAGGTGACGTGAGGTAGTGTAGTAGGTAGTGTAGTAGTGTAGTAGTAGTAGTGTAGTAGTTTTAGTGTAGTGTAGTAGTGTAGAAGAGTAGTAGTAGTGTAGTAGTAGTAGTGTAGTAGTAGTAGTGTAGTAGGTAGTGTAGTAGGTAGTGTAGTAGGTAGTGTAGTAGTAGTGTAGTAGTAGTAGTAGTGTAGTGTAGCAGGTAGTGTAGTAGTAGTAGTGTAGTAGTAGTGTAGTAGGTAGTGTAGTGGCAGTAGTGTAGTAGTAGTGCTGTAGTAGTGTAGTAGTAGTAGTGTAGTAGTAGTAGTGTAGTAGTAGTAGTGTAGTAGTAGTAGTGTAGTAGTAGTAGTGTAGTAGGTAGTGTTTTAGTAGTGTAGTAGTGTAGTGTAGTAGTGTATTAGGTAGTGCAGTAGTAGTGTAGTAGGTAGTGTAGTAGTAGTGTAGTAGTGTAGTGTAGTAGTGGAGTGTAGTAGTGTAGTGTGTAGTGTAGTAGTGTAGTGTAGTAGGTAGTGTAGTAGTAGTAGTGTAGTGTAGTAGTAGTGTAGTAGGTAGTGTAGTAGGTAGTGTAGTACACTACTACACTGTGTAGTGTGTAGTGTAGTTGTAGTAGATAGTGTAGTAGTAGTGTAGTAGTGTAGTAGTAGTGTAGTAGTAGTAGTGTAGTAGTGTAGTGTAGTAGTAGTGTAGTTTAGTAGGTAGTGTAGCGTAGTAGTAGTAGTAGTGTAGTAGGTAGTGTAGTAGTGTAGTAGTGTAGTGTAGTAGGTAGTGTAGTAGTGTAGTAGTGTAATAGTAGTAGTGTAGTAGGTAGTGTAGTAGTAGTAATGTAGTGTAGCAGGTAGTGTAGTAGTAGTAGTGTAGTAGTGTAGTGTAGTAGGTAGTGTAGTAGTGTAGTAGGTAGTGTAGTAGTGTAGTAGGTAGTGTAGTAGTAGTGTAGTAGTGTAGTAGTAGTAGTGTAGTAGTGTAGTGTGTAGTGTAGTAGGTAGTGTAGTAGGTAGTGTAGTAGTGTAGTAGGTAGTGTAGTAGTGTAGTAGTAGTAGTGGTAGTAGTAGTGTAGTAGTGTAGTGTAGTAGTGTAGTGTAGAAGTGTAGTAGTAGTGTAGTGCAGTAGGTAGTGTAGTAGGTAGTGTAGAAGTGCAGTAGTAGTAGTGTAGTAGTAGTGTAGTGTGGTAGTGTAGCAGGTAGTGTAGTAGTGTAGTAGGTAGTGTAGAAGTGTAGTAGTAGTAGTGTAGTTGTAGTAGTGTAGTGTAGTAGTGTAGTAGGTAGTGTAGTACTTAGTGTAATAGTGTAGTAGGTAGTGTATTGGGTAGTGTACACTACACTACACTATACACTACACTATACACTACACACTACACTATACACTACACTATACACTGCACTACACTATACACTACACTATACACTACGCTACACACTACACTACACACTACACTACACACTATACTACACACTATACTACACTATACACTACACTATACACTACACTATACACTACACTATACACTACACACTACACAACACACTACACTACACACTATACACTACACTACACACTACACTATACACTACACTACACACTACACTATACACAATACTACACACTACACTACACACTACACTATACACTACACACTACACTATACACTACACTACACTATACACTACTACACTACACACTACACTACACACTACACTACACTATACACTATACACTACACACTACACTACACACTACACTACACTACACACTACACTATACACTACACTACACACTACACTACACTATACACTACACTACACACTACACTACACACTACACTATACACTACACTATACACTACACTACACTACTACACTATACACTACACTAGACACTACACTAGACACTACACTATACACTACTACACTATACACTACACTATACACTACACTACAATATACACTACACTACACACTACACTACACACTACACTACACACTACACTATACACTACACACTACACTATACACTACACTATACACTACAATACACTACACTATACACTACACTATACACTACACTACATAATACATACTACACTATACACTACACTATACACTACACTATACACTACACTACACTATACACTACACTACACACTACACTACACACTACACTATACACTACACTACCCACTACACTACACACTACACTATACACTACACTATACACTACACTACACTATACACTACACTATACACTACACTACACACTACACACTACACTATACACTACACTATACACTACACTACATACTACACTACACTATACACTACACACTACACTATACACTACACTATACACTATACACTACACTATACACTACACTACACACTACACTACACTATACCATATACACTACACTATACACTACACTACACACTACACACTACACTATACACTACACTAGCCACTACACTATACACTACACTACACACTACACTACACACTACACTACACACTACACTACATTACACACTACACACTACACTATACACTACACTACACTATACACTACACTACACTATACACTACACACTACACTACACTACACACTACACTACACACTACACACTACACTACACTACACACTACACTACACTACACACTACACTATACACTACACTACACTATACACTACACTATACACTACACTACACACTACACTACACTATACACTATACACTACACTATACACTACACACTACACTACACACAGGAGGGTGAGGCTGGAGAGCGAGTTGCGCAAGAGGCTGTGGCGTGTTCGCTGGGAGGATGTTGAGCTGCTGGGCGATGGCGCGGAGCGGCTGAGGAGGAGCAAGCTGGCGGCTGGGGGAAGACTGGACGCCTCTCCCGTGAGCCACTCAGCATGGCAGCGTGGAGTGTAGTGTATAGTGTAGTGTATAGTGTAGTGTAGTGTGTAGTGTATAGTGTAGTGTAGTGTGTCGTGTAGTGTATAGTGTAGTGTATAGTGTAGTGTATAGTGTAGTGTATAGTGTATAGTGTAGTGTATAGTGCAGTGTATAGTGTAATGTATAGTGTAGTGTATAGTGTAGTGTATAGTGTGTAGTGTAGTGTATAGTGTAGTGTGTAGTGTAGTGTATAGTGTAGTGTGTAGTATAGTGTGTAGTGTAGTGTGTCGTGTAGTGTATAGTGTAGTGTATAGTGTAGTGTATAGTGTAGTGTATAGTGTAGTGTATAGTGCAGTGTATAGTGTAATGTATAGTGTAGTGTATAGTGTAGTGTATAGTGTGTAGTGTAGTGTATAGTGTAGTGTGTAGTATAGTGTGTAGTGTAGTGTATAGTGAAGTGTATAGTGTAGTGTGTAGTGTAGTGTATAGTGTAGTGTATAGTGTAGTGTAGTGTATAGTGTAGTATATAGTGTAGTGTAGTGTGTAGTGTAGTGTGTAGTGTATAGTGTAGTATATAGTGTAGTGTATAGTGTAGTGTAGAGTGTGTAGTGTAGTGTATAGTAGTGCAGTCTATAGTGTAGTGTGTAGTGTAGTGTATAGTGTAGTGTATAGTGTAGTGTGTAGTGTAGTGTATAGTGTAGTGTATAGTAGTGTAGTGTATAGTGTAGTGTAGTAATCGAGTTGCATTGTCACTGCAGACGACCTCCCGACGTGGTTCCTTCTGCAGCGTCGAAGGCCCACAGGAGGGGTCCCCCGCTGTGGCCTCCTACAAGGTACAGACCCCACTCACTCACTCACACGTGGTGGTGGTGGTAGTGATGGTGGTGGTAGTGATGGTGGTGGTGGTGGTAGTGGTGGTGGTGGTGGTGGTAGTGATGGTGGTAGTGATGGTGGTGGTGATGGTGGTGGTGGTGGTAGTGGTGGTAGTGGTAGTGGTGTTGGAGGTGGTGGTGATGGTGATGGTGGTAGTGGTGGAGGTGGTGGTGGTGGTGGTGGTAGTGGTGGTGGTGATTGTGGTGGTGGTGGTGGTGGTAGTGGTGGTGGTGGTAGTAATTGTGTTGGTGGTAGTGGTGGAGGTGGTGATGGTGGTGATGGTGGAGGTAATAGTGGTAGTGGTGGTAGTGATGGTGGTGGTGATGGTGGTGGTGGTGATGGTGGTGGTGGTGGTGATGGTGGTGGTGGTGATGATGGTGGAGGTAATGGTGGTAGTGGTGGTAGTGATGTTGGAGGTGGTGGTGATGGTGGTGGTGGTAGTGGTGGAGGTGGTGGTGGTGGTGGTGGTAGTGGTGGTGGTAGTAGTGGTGGTGGTGGTGGTGATGATGGTGGTGGTGATGGTGGTGGTGATGGTGGTGATGGTGGTGATGGTGGTGGTGGTGATGGTGGAGGTGGTGGTGGTAGTGGTGGTGGTAGTGGTGGTGGTGGTAGTAGTGGTGGTGGTGGTAGTGGTGGTGGTGGTGGTAGTGGTGGTAGTAGTGGTGGTGGTGGTAGTGGTGGAGGTGGTGGTGGTGATGGTGGTGATGGTGGTGGTAGTGGTGGTGGTAGTAGTGGTGGTGGTGGTAGTGGTGGAGGTGATGGTGGTGGTGATGGTAGTGGTGGTAGTGGTGGTAGTTGTGGTGGCACAGTAGGGGGCACAGATGGTGCATCAGCCAGTCATCTCGGTCACCTCAGTCAGTCGACCCGTGGCACCTGCTGGGTCTGCCCGTGACCTCCTGCCAGCGGGCGTTCGACACTTCACGTGGCCTCAAGGTGCACTTGGCCTGGCACAAGCGTCGTGGTGACGTCACCGCCACTTAGTAGCAAATGGTGGTTGTTGTTGTTGGTGGTAGTTGTGGTGGTAGTGGAGGTGGCGGTGGAGGTGGTGGTGGTGGTGGTGGTAGTGGTGGTAATAGTGGTGGTAGTGGTGTTGGTAGTGGTAGTGGTGATAGTCGTGGTGGTGGTAGTGGTAGATGTGGTAGTGCTGGTGGTGATAGTGATGGGGATAGTGATGGTGATAGTGGTGGTGGTAATGGTGCTGGTGATTCAGGTCGTGGAGGTGGTGGTTGTGGGTATGGTGGTAATGGTGGTGATAGCGGTGGTGCTGGTAATGGTGATAGTGATAGTAGTAGTGGTGGTAGTGGTGGTAGTGATGGTAGTGATAGTAGTGGTGGCAGTGGTAATAGTGATGGTAGTAGTGGTGGTGGTAGTGTTGGTAGTGGCGGTTGCAGTGGTGTCAGTCATAGTGGTGGTAGTGTTAGTGGTGAAAGTGGTGGCTGGTTGAGGTGGTGATAATGTTGGTAGTGGTGGTAGTGGTGGTGGTATGGTGGTGTTGATGGTGGTAAAAGCCACTGTGAGTGGCCACGTGGAATGTTCGAACGCTCACTGCGGAGGAGAGGCTGCCACTCCTCTGACAGGAGCCGGACCAATACCGCCTGGATCTCTATTGCATTCAGGACGTCCGGTGGATTGTTTTAGATGTGTGTAGTGGAGGAGAGGCTGCCACTCCTCTGTCGGGAGCTGGACCGTTACCGCCCGTGATCTCTGCTGCGGCATTCAGGAGGTCCGGTGGGACCGGCTCTGGCGCCGGTCACCATGAGGGGTGTGGAAAGTCCTCCAGTCGATGGCAGGAGACTGCCAATTTGACCAGCGAGTTGCTCTCTGATACAATTAATGTGGGGGGGGTGGTGGTGGTTGCGGGGCTTGGGAGTGTGGCGGTTCAGGTGTGGCTCCAGCGGTGGAGAGGTTGGTGGAGGATCTGGAGAAAAATATGGAGGACCGGCTGACACTGCTGTTTCTGTGTCTGTCTTTCTGTCTTTCTGTCTCTCTCTCTCTCTCTGTGTCTGTCTCACTCTGTGTATCTCTCTCGCTCCGTCTTTCTGTATCTGTCTGTCTCTCTGTCTCTCTCTGACTCTCTGTGTCTCTCTGTCTCTCTCCATCTCTCTCTGTCTCTATCTCTGTGTCTCTGTGTGTCTCTCTCTGTGTGTTTCTCTGTTGTCTGTGTGTGTCTCTGTCTCTCTGTGTCTTTCTGTGTCTCCCTGTGTCTCCGTCTCTCTGTGTCTCCCTGTGTCTTTGTCTCTTTGTGTGTATCTGTGTCTCTGTCTCTCTGTGTGTCTCTGTGTCTCTGTCTCTCTGTGTGTCTTTGTGTGTGTGTCTCTGTCTCTCTGTGTGTGTTTCTGTGTCTCTGTCTCTCTGTGTGTGTCTCTGTGTGTCTCTGTGTGTGTGTCTCTGTCCCTGTGTGTGTCTCTGTGTCTCTCTCTCTGTGTGTCTCTGTGTGTCTCTCTCTGTATGTTTCTCTGTTTGTCTGTGTGTGTCTCTGTCTCTCTGTGTTTTTCTGTGTCTCCCTGTGTCTCCGTCTCTCTGTGTCTCCCTGTGTCTTTGTCTCTTTGTGTGTATCTGTGTCTCTGTCTCTCTGTGTGTCTCTGTGTCTCTGTCTCTCTGTGTGTCTTTGTGTGTGTGTCTCTGTCTCTCTGTGTGTGTTTCTGTGTCTCTGTCTCTCTGTGTGTGTCTCTGTGTGTCTCTGTGTGTGTGTCTCTGTCCCTGTGTGTGTCTCTGTGTCTCTCTCTCTGTGTGTCTCTGTGTGTCTCTCTCTGTATGTTTCTCTGTTTGTCTGTGTGTGTCTCTGTCTCTCTGTGTTTTTCTGTGTCTCCCTGTGTCTCCGTCTCTCTGTGTCTCCCTGTGTCTTTGTCTCTTTGTGTGTATCTGTGTCTCTGTCTCTCTGTGTGTCTCTGTGTCTCTGTCTCTCTGTGTGTCTTTGTGTGTGTGTCTCTGTCTCTCTGTGTGTGTTTCTGTGTCTCTGTCTCTCTGTGTGTCTCTGTGTGTGTGTCTCTGTCTCTCTGTGTGTGTTTCTGTGTCTCTGTCTCTCTGTGTGTGTCTCTGTGTGTCTCTGTGTGTGTGTCTCTGTCCCTGTGTGTGTCTCTGTGTCTCTCTCTGTGTGTGTCTCTGTGTATGTCTCTGTGTGTGTCTCTGTGTCTCTCTGTGTCTCTGTGCGAAGGGCAATGTGGTGGTGGTGAAGCCCATCCTCAGGAAGAAGATCGACGTCTCCAGGAAGTTGCTGCTCGAGCTGAAGCACGTGAGTGTGTAGTGTAGTGTGTAGTGTGTGTAGTGTGTTGTGTAGTGTATAGTGTAGTGTATAGTGTAGTGTATAGTGTAGTGTATAGTGTGTAGTGTATAGTGTAGTGTATGTAGTGTATAGTGTAGTGTATATGTAGTGTATAGTGTAATGT
This sequence comes from Lampetra fluviatilis, assembly GCF_964198595.1. Classification (NCBI taxonomy): domain Eukaryota; kingdom Metazoa; phylum Chordata; class Hyperoartia; order Petromyzontiformes; family Petromyzontidae; genus Lampetra; species Lampetra fluviatilis. The sequence goes on from NC_136351.1 coordinate 254,451, forward strand.
ATAGTGTAGTGTATAGTGTAGTGTAGAGTGTGTAGTGTATAGTGTAGTGTATAGTTTGTAGTGTATAGTTTGTAGTGTATAGTGTAGTGTATAGTGTAGTGTATAGTGTAGTGTATAGTGTGTGTAGTGTGTTGTGTAGTGTATAGTGTAGTGTATAGTGTAGTGTATAGTGTGTAGTGTATAGTGTAGTGTATGTAGTGTATAGTGTAGTGTATATGTAGTGTATAGTGTAATGTATAGTGTAGTGTATAGTGTAGTGTATAGTGTAGTGTAGAGTGTGTAGTGTATAGTGTAGTGTATAGTGTAGTGTATAGTGTAGTGTATAGTGTAGTGTATAGTGTAGTGTATAGTGTAGTCTATAGTGTAGTGTATAATGTATAGTGTAGTGTATAGTGTAGTGTGTAGTGTATAGTGTAGTGTATAGTGTAGTGTATAGTAGTGTATAGTGTAGTGTATAGTGTAGTATATATGTAGTGCTGAACTTTACGCGGACAACTTATTCCTTTTCTGTCGTTAATTTATTTTTTCCAACTCGGCACATTTCGCCACCATCCTCTAGCGCATCCTCCGCTCCATCGCTCGCTCCGTCTCTCCCTCGCTCGCTCCGTCTCGCTCATTCGCTCCACCTCCCTCGCTCGCTCCGTATCTCTGTCGCTCGCTCCGTCTCTCCCGACTCTCCTCTCTGCTTCTCCGTCCCACTCCGACTGTCTCTCGTTCGGCTTCTTCTACTCCACTGCTACTCTACACTTCTTCTTCTGCTCCGACCGACTCCGTCCAGCTCCCAGGCACAACTTCCCGTCTCGCTCTCACGCTCCCCTATTTATCCCCCTCCTCATTTTGGCGTCATCTGGTCCAACACCAAGTGAGACTAGGCTCTAAGGAAAGCTGTCTCGGGTGTGGACCAATCAACTTCAAGGAAAGTGCACATACATTATCAGAGTTGTGTTTTTTGTTTGCATTATGACTGCAGGTATTGTGGTCTATGCAAACATAACTCCTTGTAAAAAAAGGTGTCAGTTTTGTTGCCAGATAAAAGGGTAAAAAAACTATTATCATATTTTTTACTGGCAAATGAGGTTCCAATGGTATTATCAGAGTTATGTTTTTTGTTTGCATTACGACCGCAGGTATTGTGGTCTATGCAAACGTGACTCCTTGTAAAAAAGGTGTCAGTTATGTTGCCAGATAGAAAGGTAAAAAAACAATTATATTTTTTACTGGCAAATGAGGTTCCAATGGTATTATCAGAGTTATGTTTTTTGTTTGCATTACGACCGCAGGTATTGTGGTCTATGTGTAATGTAGTAACTCGGCGGGAGACGACTTCACGGGTAACACACTCTTTATTTTATCAAACTTGGTTACAGGTGACTAACACCTACTTTGTATCTCGGGTGACAAACACCCACTTAGCTACTTGGCGACTAACGCCCACTGAGCTACTCGGATGACCCACATCCACTTAGTACCCGGGTGACAAACACCCACTTAGCTACTTGGCGACTAACGCCCACTGAGCTACTCGGATGACCCACATCCACTTAGTACCCGGGTGACAAACACCCACTTAGCTACTTGGCGACTAACGCCCACTGAGCTACTCGGATGACCAACATCCACTTAGCTACTCGGCGACTAACGCCACTGGGCTACTCGGATGACCAACATCCACTTAGTACTCGGGTGACAAACACCCACTTAGCTACTTGGCGACTAACGCCACTGAGCTACTCGGATGACCAACATCCACTTAGCTACTCGGCGACTAACGCCACTGACTAAGTCTTCAGCTCCGTCTTCGGGTCTTCAACTGGGTAACTCTCCTCGAGTGCTCTCGCGCGTCCCCCTTTATACCCCACCTGCGGACGTCGCTGCGAGCACCCACTTATTCGACCAATCGCCGGGCGCTGGCTACGATCCTCTTTTCCCACATCTCATCGTGCCTCACCACTCACGCCGCGCCGCCCCGTCATCTGTCACTCCCGGCGCGCGCGTCCACACCACGCCCACAACGCGTGCCCAACCCCGCACCCCGCGCCGCCCCGTGATCCATCACTGTCACAGTCGGCGCACGTCAATACCACCACTACATCACCCCCTACCACATAGCTCGCAGCCGCCCCGGCTGCTACAAAAATATACAAACCCTCCCTGTGTGCCCCGTAACACAACACAACAACAAGAACAACAACTAAGCTAACAACACAACACGACACGAACACCACCATCCGCAACCCTCAACCAATGACACCGCGACAATAGAACAATATATACAAACCGGCGAGTGACAATAGCAATGTGTATACAAAAAAAATAAATGGAATTTTTTTTTTTTTCTTTCGACTCGTGCAGTGTCCCCTTTTTCTTCCGAGCGTCCCTACAACGGGACATTACCCCGGCAGAGGGGAACACCGGGCGAGCTCGGTGTAGAGCACAAAAAAAAAACCCGTCCTCATGAAAAAAACCCGTCCTCATTGTTGAGACCTAGCCCGAGTCCGCCTTGCCGGTCCGTCGTACGGCACCAGACGCGGTTGAACGTCCGGTGGTGCCGGCGGTTCAGGAAGACATCGGCCAGGCATCGAGGACTCGTGCGTGCCCCGGGGTTCAGGCTCTCGACGGTCAGCAGCCGTCAAGCCCGAGGCACCTGGGGGTGGGTCAGGTGGAGACACGTGAGGATCAGCCTGCGACACCTCCCTCCCCGAGTCGACGGTCACATCACACGCCCGGTCGTCACGGCACAGAACGGGGTCACACGGTGCCGCATAGGGCTTCAGTCGGGAGGGGTGCACATACCAACGGCGTTTCCCCCATTTAATCTGTATACTCTGGGGCCGTGCAACCCGCACAATTTCCACCGGTCCCCTCCAAGGTCTCAACAACTTGGGGGACGTAGCCAACGGTGCATGTGGACAATGCAGCCAGGCCTTATCGCCTGGTTTCCAATCATGCGTATGCACCCTCCGCTCATGCAATTTCTCGTTTGCAATTTGCCGCGACCGCGAATTCAACCTTGCCCCCTCCCGCGCTTCAGTCAATTTGGCGATATTAAATTTGATGTGGTCTGCCAATTTAGATTTTGCACGTGGCTGGGAAATCCCCAGTTGGACGTCCATGGCCGGATCGGCCTCCCGCCCATACATAAGAAAAAATGGGGAAAACCCTGTCGCCGCATGAGGGGCCATTCGATAGGCCGCGAGTACCCCCGGCACCTGTAAGTCCCAATCAACCTGATCGTCGCAGACCTGTTGGCACAACATAGACGTAATCGTTCTGTTCAGACGCTCAACCATCCCGTCAGTCTGCGGGTGGTAGGGGGAAGTACGCACTTTCTTTGTACCCAACAGGTCGCACACCTCGCGCAACAAAACGCTCGAAAAATTCTTCCCTTGATCCGTCAGCAAGCGTTCGGGGGCGCCCTTGTCCAACACATAACCCTGGACAAAGGCGTCCGCCACCGCCGCAGCCGACTGGTTGGCGAGCGGCCATGCCATAGGCCATCGGGTGAAGTATTCCACGCCAACCAGCAGGAACCTATTTCCCCTTGGTGTAACCGGAAAGGGCCCCAAGATGTCCAACGCTACCAATTCGTTTATACGCGAAACCTGAATGGATTGCAGCGGTGGATTAGCTGCCAATGGTGGCGGTTTCCTTTTGGCGCACCCTACCCATCCCTTAAGAATATTCGCCACGTCGTTACCCATCCCCGGCCAATAATAGTCTCACTGGATTAGGGCGAGCGTTTTGTGAAAGCCCAGATGCATGAGCCGTTCATGAGCTGCCAGAACAACCCTACCCCGCATAGCAACAGGCACAACGAGCACGTGACGCCGGGACATGTTGTCCCACCTCATCAACAGGCCCTGTCTGCACACCCAGGAACCGACCCGCGCCTCCCCTTGTTCGGGAGCGCCAACTTTCCGACGCAGCGTAAGTAGGGAGCTGTCGGACATCTGGAGGCGGCCCCACTCAATGAGGGGCAACGACAACAGCGAATCCCTCCCCTTGGGGGCGTCCTCTCCCGGGGTGTCAGTGGCGGCGAGCGCAACTCCCGGGGTGCCGGCGACCGGGGGTTTGCACCGCGCTGATCCCAACAAACATGTGCAGTCCGTGCACGGCGGCAACCGCGACAAGGCGTCCGCGTTTGAGTGCCGCAACCCCTTGCGGTAAATCGTCGTGAATTGGTAGTCTTGAAGGACCTCCAACCATCGGGACAATTGGCCCGATGGCTGCGCCACGCGCATAGCGTATTGTAGAGCCGCATGGTCCGTCCGGACCGTAAAATGACGGCCGTAAAGATACGGCCTGAATTGCTGTGTAAAAAACACAATGGCTAACAATTCACGACGAGTTACGCAATAGCGTTGTTCAGCGGGGGAAAGAACCCTACTACCGTAGGCGACCACCCGTTCAACCCCCCCGACCAACTGTGAGAGCACCCCCCCGATACCCGTATTGCTGGCGTCCGTGTCAAGCAAAAACGGTTGTGTGAAATCGGGGTAACACAAGGGGGGAGCCTGCACCAAAGCGTCACGGAGGGAGCAGAACGCATCCTCCTCCTCTGCCCCCCAGTGAAACCTCACACCCTTAGCCGTCAAAGCGTGCAGGGGCTTGGCTATGGTGGCAAATTGCTTGACAAAACGACGGTAATAGGAGGCAAAACCAATGAAACTACGAACCTCCGTGACCGAGGTTGGCGTTGGCCATGAGGCGACGCAATGCGTCTTAGCAGGGTCCGTCGAGATCCCTGAACGACTCACGATATGGCCCAAATACCTGACCGATTCCCGAAGCAGAAAACATTTAGCCGGTTTAAATTTAAGCTTAGCGGAACGCATCCTGAGGAACACCGCTCTCAGTCGCTGGAGGTGCTCCTCGAAAGTCCGACTAAAGACGATAATATCGTCAAGATAAATCAAACAGGTATCCCATTGGAGGCCCGACAAAACCAATTCCATGAGTCTCTGGAACGTGGCGGGAGCGGAATGTAAGCCCATGGGCAAACGGTTGAATTCAAAAAGGCCCCCAGGTGTCCGGAAAGCAGTTTTAGGTTTAGACTCGTTATCGAGTGGCAATTGCCAAAATCCAGAAAGCAGATCGAGTGTGGAAAAAAACTGCGCTCCCGCCAAGGCATCCAGCGACTCATCCATCCTGGGGAGCGGATACGCATCCGCCATCGAGATTTTGTTTAAGCGGCGGAAATCGACACAAAACCACAAGGACCCGTCCTGTTTCTTTACTAGAACAATAGGAGCACCCCACGGACTAGAAGAGGGCGAGATGATATCGGCCGCCAACATATCATTAACCGCCGATTGCACATCTTCCTTCTCGGCCGGGCTGAGCCGGAAGGGATTCTGACGAATAGGGGCCGCGTCCCCTGTAGCTATGTGGTGGCGCAACAGGTCAGTGCAGCCGATATCGTACTTATGTTTGCTGAACACGTCAGCAAACTCGATGAGCAAACCCCTCAATGCTCCCAATTGCACCCCGGACAAGTTAGCAGAACCCGCACACAGCGAGTCCAACCACTCAGTCCCCTCATCACTTTGAGGATGCGACTCGACAGTAAAATCTGCTTGAGCCACGAGCCGTTCCTCAACGGGCAGCGGCGCGGCGTGAGCCAGCACCGTTCCCTGCGCAATTACGGCCGGCCGCGACCCCGTATTCAGGACCATTACGAACGGCTCACTGTCCCCTCTCACCACGGTTTGAGCAACCGCTAAGTCGAGGCCCTTACTGCCTCTGTTTGACGGCCCCAACAGCACCCCCTGTGCCTCCGCACCCACCTCGAGTGGCTTCCTGAACCGAAGGGGTACTAACATTTGCGATCCCGGGGGTACCCGTACAGTGTGAGTCGCCAGCGCCTGCACCGTCGCACAAACCGTGCGCCCTTTGATAGGGCTCGACAAGAAGGCAACCCGCCGACCTGACGGAAGCTCTATGCAGGCCTGATCAATAAGAATTTTGATGGGCATTTTTGACAAAAAGTCCGTACCTAGCAAACAGGGAACGGCCAGCGATGATGATACAAAAATAGGGCCCGCTAATTTAATGTCCCCAATGCAAATAGTCGCCCGAATCTGGCCGATGATCCCCAGGGATCCCCCATTCGCCGCATAAAATGGCACGTCTACTGGCAGAAGGGGTCTACTTTGGACGGGAAGAATGTTATAAATAAGGTCCGAGATGATGGTGGCCGACGCACCCGTGTCAACAAGCACCCGGACCTCAACCCCGTCAATGAACCCCGTTACCACGGACGACCCGGCTGACGCAGCCACGATCCTGTGGGCCAATTCGGACCACTCGACTGCTTGCGGGCCGCGTACGGACCCCCCTCGCCGAATTGAACCCCCGGCACCCAGCCGCGAACCCCCCACCGCGAAGCGGCGACCCGAATGTGCCGTGTTTGTGGACCGAACGTGTGAGGTGCCGCGACTTGCCGGGTTTTGTTGGGATGACTTGTGGCCCTGGTCGTCGTCCCGACGTGGTCCTGCGGCGCGCGGACGCGGGGCCCGGCACCCGGCTGCGACGTGACCCCGAAGGCCGCAGTTGTAGCAGACGACGGACGTCGTAGGTTTCGGTTGCTCCAGCTTGCGGGGCGAACGTGTGGGCGAACGACCTCCCGTTCTCCACTCCCCCGGACACGATGCAGCGAAGCCCCGCTCCTGCACCGCAGCTGGCTGAGGTTCGGCGATCGTGGCGGCCAGTGCCGCATTCCCCGGCCATTTGCAGACGACCCCCGGCTTGCGTTTGAGGACCTCGTACGCGTGAATGCTCGTGGCGATCGCCAGGGAGCAGATCTCCATCTCGTCTGCCACGTTGATGGGGACCCCCAACTCGTGGGCCAACACCAGCAGCTGCTCCGTCACCATGGCGTCCTTCCCCTCCTTATCCATGCGGGGAAAAGCCGCGTCCGCCAAGGCGAGCAGTGCCGTGCGGTAGGCTAGCGTCGTTTCCCCAGCCACCTTCCGCCGATCGTAGAACTGGTGGCGGCACGTGGAGGGCGGCCCGAACACCTTCGCCATCAGGTGTAGTGCGGCCTGGAGCGTAGAGCGGGACGACCTTGCAGCAGATGTGAAGGCTGCAAGCGCGTCGTCGTCAAGCATCGCTGGCAACGCACACAGGGCAGTGGTGTCGGACCACCCCGACATCTCCTGATGAGCGAGGAACCTTCGTTGGAAGGCTCCCCAGTCGCCCCCATCCGCCTTGAACGCCGACAGCGCGGGCAATCTTTGCTGGAGGACCCGATCGTCGTCGACGTTGGAGAGATTTTCCCGCGCTCCGCTGGAGTTGTGTAAAATGTCGGCTCGGTTGTCAGGCGCAAAATGGAGGGCTCCGGCGCGCGCCGATGACGTGGGCTGCGCTGCGCGGAGGTGTCCGGCCACGTGGCGTCCGTCTTTCCCGCCAATCGGTGGCGGCCCCCCAAAAACGGCGGCAACTTCCAGACTTTTGGCGCGAAGCGCCCTTTGGCGGGAATCCTCCACCGTCGCTTCCTCCACGACCCCCGCAGCCGTTTTTCCGCTCGCCGGAACGGAGATGTCGGCCAAGACAGCGGCGGCGGCGAGTAGCAACTCCGCCAACCGGGCGTGCGCGTCCTGGAGGCCGGTGTCGGAGGCAAGCGGAGCGTCGGCCATCACCGCGAAGTGCTGCATCGGCGGCAACTCCTCGTCCTCTACTCCCGAGGTCGGTGTCCCCGGTACGCCGTCGTCATCCCGACCTCGCTCGTGGGTACGGGTAGTCTTCCTTGTGTCCATACTTCTTGAAGACAGGTTTACTTCTGACGCCAGTTGTAATGTAGTAACTCGGCGGGAGACGACTTCACGGGTAACACACTCTTTATTTTATCAAACTTGGTTACAGGTGACTAACACCTACTTTGTATCTCGGGTGACAAACACCCACTTAGCTACTTGGCGACTAACGCCCACTGAGCTACTCGGATGACCCACATCCACTTAGTACCCGGGTGACAAACACCCACTTAGCTACTTGGCGACTAACGCCCACTGAGCTACTCGGATGACCCACATCCACTTAGTACCCGGGTGACAAACACCCACTTAGCTACTTGGCGACTAACGCCCACTGAGCTACTCGGATGACCAACATCCACTTAGCTACTCGGCGACTAACGCCACTGGGCTACTCGGATGACCAACATCCACTTAGTACTCGGGTGACAAACACCCACTTAGCTACTTGGCGACTAACGCCACTGAGCTACTCGGATGACCAACATCCACTTAGCTACTCGGCGACTAACGCCACTGACTAAGTCTTCAGCTCCGTCTTCGGGTCTTCAACTGGGTAACTCTCCTCGAGTGCTCTCGCGCGTCCCCCTTTATACCCCACCTGCGGACGTCGCTGCGAGCACCCACTTATTCGACCAATCGCCGGGCGCTGGCTACGATCCTCTTTTCCCACATCTCATCGTGCCTCACCACTCACGCCGCGCCGCCCCGTCATCTGTCACTCCCGGCGCGCGCGTCCACACCACGCCCACAACGCGTGCCCAACCCCGCACCCCGCGCCGCCCCGTGATCCATCACTGTCACAGTCGGCGCACGTCAATACCACCACTACATATGCAAACATGACTCCTTGTAAAAAAGGTGCCAGTTTTGTTGCCAGATAGAAGGGTAAAAAAACAATTATCATATTTTTTACTGGCAAATGAGGTTCCAATGGTATTATCAGAGTTATGTTTTTTGTTTGCATTACGACCGCAAATATTGTGGTCTATGCAAACATGACTCCTCGTAAAAAAGGTGTCAGTTTTGTTGCCAGATAAAAGGGTAAAAAAACAATTATCATATTTTTTACTGGCAAATGAGATTCCAATGGAATTTCCAATTAATTAACCAGCGTCCCCCCCGACACCCACGGCCCCCACCGTCACCTGCCCCCATTCCCAGACTTAAGGGCGCCACGTTGTCCCTGACAACAGCAATCGGCCAATCACGGCCCTGCATCCCTAATTGCCTAACGGGTCGTCTCCGTCTCACTCGTTGTCCCCCAGCAACAGCGGTCTGACCCGGTACGACCCCACTGCTCCCAGCACGCACGTGTTGACAATTACTCCCCTTGGTGCGCGTTAAAACACTACATATAGTAGTGTGTAGTGTATAGTGTAGTGTGTAGTGTAGAGAATATTGTAGTGTATAGTGTAGTGTATAGTAGTGTATAGTGTAGTGTGTAGTGTAGAGATTATAGTAGTGTTTAGTGTAGTGTGTAGTAGTGTATTGTAGTGTATAGTAGTGTAGTGTATAGTGAAGTGTATAGTAGTGTATTGTAGTGTATAGGGTAGTGTATAGTGTAGTGTATAGTAGTGTATTGTAGTGTATAGTGTAGTGTATAGTAGTGTATTGTAGTGTATAGTGTAGTGTATAGTGAGGTGTATAGTAGTGTATTGCAGTGTAGTGTGTAGTGTATAGTGTAGTGTATAGTGTAGTGTATAGTGTAGTGTATAGTAGCGTATTGTAGTGTATAGCGTAGTGTGTAGTGTATTGTTTAGTAGTGTGTATAGTGTAGTGTATAGTAGTGTATAGGGTAGTGTATAGTGTAGTGTGTAGTGTAGAGAATATTGTAGTGTTTAGTATAGTGTATAGTAGTGTATTGTAGTGTATAGGGTAGTGTGCAGTGTATTGTTTAGTAGTGTGTAAAGTGTGGTGTATAGTAGTGTAGTGTATAGTGTATAGTAGTGTATAGTGTAGTGTATAGTAGTGTAGTGTATAGTAGTGTAGTGTATAGTGTAGTGTATAGTAGTGTTTAGTAGTGTAGTGTATAGTGTAGTTAATTGTATAGTGTCGTGTGTAGTGTATTGTGTAGTGTATAGTGTAGTGTGTAGTGTAGTGTGTAGTGTAGTGTATAGTGTAGTGTATAGTGTAGTGTATAGTAGTATAGTGTTAAGTAGTGTAGTGTATAGTGTATAGTAGTGTAGTGTATAGTGTGGTGTATAGTAGTATAGTGTATAGTGTAGTGTGCAGTAGTGTTTAGCAGTGTCAGTAATCTCACAACCCCCTCCCTGCATCTCCCCCCTCTGCCCCCCACGTGGTGTGAAGATGCGCGACCTTCAGAGTGACCACGTGACTCGCTTCGTTGGGGCCTCCCTGCAGCCCCCCCACGCCTTCATCCTCACCGAGTACTGCCCAAGGGGGAGCCTCAAGGTGGGAGCAGGGCCTGGGAGATGTTGACTACATCGCCTGGTACACAGGAGGTCGTGGGTTCAATGCTGAGATGTTGACTACCTCGCCTGGTACACAGGAGGTCGTGAGTTCAATGCTGAGATGTTGACTACATCGCCTGGTACACAGGAGGTCGTGGTTCAATGCTGAGATGTTGACTACATCGCTTGGTACACAGGAGGTCGTGAGTTCAATGCTGAGATGTTGACTACATCGCCTGGTTCACAGGAGGGCGTGGGTTCAATGCTGAGATGTTGACTACATCGCCTGGTGCACAGGAGGTCGTGGGTTCCATGCTGAGATGTTGACTACCTCGCCTGGTACACAGGAGGTCGTGGGTTCCATGCTGAGATGTTGACTACCTCGCCTGGTACACAGGAGGTCGTGGGTTCAATGTTGACTACCTCGCCTGGTACACAGGAGGTCGTGGGTTCAATGTTGACTACCTCGCCTGGTGTACAGGAGGTCGTAGGTTCAATGTTGACTACCTCGCCTGGTGCACAGGAGGTCGTGGGTTCAATGTTGACTACCTCGCCTGGTGTACAGGAGGTCGTGGGTTCAATGTTGACTACCTCGCCTGGTACACAGGAGGTCGTGGGTTTGATCCCAGACCCTGACACCCATGGTGGCTGGAAGATGTTGACTACCTCGCCTGGTGCACAGAAGGTCGTGGGTTCAATGCTGAGATGTTGACTACCTCGCCTGGTACACAGGAGGTCGTGGGTTCCATGTGGAGATGTTGACTACCTCGCCTGGTGCACAGGAGGTCGTGGGTTCCATGTGGAGATGTTGACTACCTCGCCTTGTACACAGGAGGTCGTGGGTTCCAACCCAGACCCTGACACCCACGGTGGCTAGGAGATGTTGACTACCTCGCCTGGTGCACAGAAGGTCGTGGGTTCAATGTGGAGATGTTGACTACCTCGCCTGGTGCACAGGAAGTCGTGGGTTCCACGCTGAGATGTTGACTACCTCGCCTGGTACGCAGGAGGTCGTGGGTTCAATGCTGAGATGTTGACTACCTCGCCTGGTGTACAAGAGGTCGTGGGTTCGACGCTGAGATGTTGACTCCCTCGCCTGGTACGCGGAGGTCGTGGGTTCCACATTGAGATGTTGACTACCTCGCTTGGTACACAGGAGGTCGTGGGTTAAATCCCAGACCCAGACGATGCGTGTTGCTGCTGCTGGTTATGTTTGGAGTCTGCGTCTCTCTCCCCGTGGGGGTCGCTGCGTGGATTTGTCTCCGGGAGTAGCTGACTGCTGCTCTCAATATCGACGTGCTGAGCCACTTGGTAGAGCTGCTATCATGTGTGATGGCCTGGTCGCTTATGAGTGGTTGGGTGAATGGGTGAGTGGGAGGCTGAGTGAGTTAGTGAGTGAGAGGCTGAGTGAGTTAGTGAGTGAGAGGCTGAGTGAGTTAGTGGCTGAGTGAGTGAGTGGCTGAGTGAGTGAGTGGCTGAGTGAGTGAGTGAGAGGCTGAGTGAGTGAGTGAGTGGCTGAGTGAGTGAGTTAGTGAGAGGCTGAGTGAGTTAGTGAGTGAGAGGCTGAGTGAGTGGCTGAGTGAGTGAGTGAGAGGCTGAGTGAGTTAGTGAGTGAGAGGCTGAGTGAGTTAGTGGCTGAGTGAGTGAGTGGCTGTGTGAGTGAGTGGCTGAGTGAGTGGCTGAGTGAGTGAGTGAGAGGCGGAGTGAGTGAGTGGCTGAGTGAGTGAGTGAAAGGCTGAGTGAGTGAGTGGCTGAGTGAGTGGCTGAGTGAGTGAGTGAGTGGCTGAATGAGTGAGTGAGAGGCTGAGTGAGTGAGTGGCTGAGTGAGTTAGTGAGAGGCTGAGTGAGTTAGTGAGTGAGAGGCTGAGTGAGTTACTCGCTGAGTGAGTGAGTTAGTGGCTGAGTGAGTGAGTGGCTGAGTGAGTGGCTGAGTGAGTGAGTGAGAGGCTGAGTGAGTGAGTGGCTGAGTTAGTGAGTGAAAGGCTGAGTGAGTGAGTGGCTGAGTGAGTGAGTTAGTGAGAGGCTGAGTGAGTTAGTTAGTGAGAGGCTGAGTGATTTAGTGAGTGAGAGGCTGAGTGAGTTAGTGAGTGAGTGGCTGAGTGAGTGAGTGGCTGAGTGAGTGAGTGAGAGGCTGAGTGAGTTAGTGAGTGAGAGGCTGAGTGAGTTAGTGGCTGAGTGAGTGAGAGGCTGAGTGAGTGGCTGAGTGAGTGGCTGAGTGAGTGAGTGGTTGTGTGTGTGTGTGTATTAGTGTGTGTATTAGTGTGTGTGTGTCTGTGTGTTTGTGTGTTCCCGCAGGACATCCTAGAGAACTCGGCCATCTCGCTCGACTGGCTGTTCCGATATTCACTCCTCAACGACATCGTCAAGGTAGCCTCGTGCACCTAGCCTGGCACAGCGCTACACGACACGTGACACCTGCAGGGGCTGATTTGTTACCAGCACCACTACAACCACCACCACTACCACCACCGCTACCACCACCACTACCACCACCGCTACCACCATCACCACTACCACCACGACAACCAAGACCACCACTACCACCACCACTACTACTACTACCACCACTACTACCACTACTAGCACCACCACTACCACCACCACTACTACCACCACCACTACCACCACTACCACCACCACTACCACCACCACTACCCCCACCACAACCACCACCACTACCACCACCACTACCACCACCACTACCTCCACCACTACCACCACCACGACCACCACTGCCTACACCACCAACATTACTACTACCACTACTACTACCACCACCACTACCAACACCACTACCACCACCACTACCACCACCACTACCACCACCACCACTACCACCACCACCACTACCACCACTACCACCACCACTACCACCAC